>NC_029792.2:108206294-108258290 GCF_000816755.2 Arachis ipaensis | reverse complement strand
CAAGGTAGAGGTAATTGAGAAATTACCACCACCTTCCAATGTTAAGGCAATTAGAAGCTTTCTGGGACATGCAGGATTTTATAGGAGGTTCATAAAGGATTTTTCAAAAATTGCGAAACCTCTAAGCAATCTGCTAGCTGCTGACACGCCATTTGTGTTTGACACAGAGTGTCTGCAGGCGTTTGAGATCCTGAAAGCCAAGCTGGTCACAGCACCAGTCATCTCTGCACCTGACTGGACATTACCATTCGAATTAATGTGTGATACCAGTGACCATGCCATTGGTGCAGTGTTGGAACAAAAGCATAATAAGCTTCTGCACGTCATTTACTATGCCAGTCGTGTTCTAAATGACGCACAGAAGAATTACACAACCACAAAAAAGGAGTTACTTGCAGTGGTTTATGCCATTGACAAGTTTAGATCCTATTTAGTAGGTTCAAAAGTGATTATGTATACTGACCATGCTGCTCTTAAATATCTACTCACAAAGCAGGATTCAAAATCCAGGCTTATAAGATGGGTGTTGCTTCTGCAAGAGTTTGATATAGAAATAAGAGACAGAAAAGGAACAGAGAACCAGGTAGCTGATCACCTGTCCCGGATAGAACCAGTAGCAGGGGTGTCCCTCCCTCCTACTGAGATCTCTGAGACCTTTCTGGATGAGCAACTTTTTTCCATTCAGGAAGCGCCATGGTTTGCAGACATTGCAAATTATAAAGCTGTGAGGTTCATACCCCAGGAGTACAGCAGGTTGCAAAAGAAAAAACTAATTTCTAATGCAAAGTACTACTTATGGGATGAACCATATCTCTTTAAGAGATGCGCAGACAGAATGATCCGCAGATGCGTCCCTAGAGAGGAGGCACAGAAGATCCTGTGGCATTGCCATGGATCACAGTATGGAGGACATTTCGGAAGTGAGCGAACAGCCACTAAAGTCCTCCAATGTGGCTTCTATTGGCCTACTATAGAGATGCCCGAGAGTTTGTGTGTAACTGTGACAGTTGCCAAAGAGCTGGTAACTTGCCTCATGGTTATGCCATGCCTCAACAAGGGATCTTAGAGATTGAGTTGTTTGATGTATGGGGTATTGACTTCATGGGTCCTTTCCCACCATCATACTCAAACACTTACATTTTGGTGGCAGTAGACTACGTATCTAAATGGGTGGAAGCAATTGCCACACCCACTAATGATACCAAGACTGTGCTGAAGTTCCTCCAGAAACATATTTTCAGCAGATTTGGTGTTCCCAGAGTACTAATCAGTGATGGGGGAACCCATTTTTGCAATAAACAGCTTTACTCTGCTATGGTTCGATATGAAATTAGCCACAAAGTAGCAACTCCATATCATCCACAGACAAATGGGCAGGCTGAAGTCTCTAATAGAGAACTAAAGAGAATCCTGGAACGGACTGTAATTGCCCGTAGAAAGGATTGGGCAAAGAGCTTGGATGATGCTCTGTGGACATACAGAACAGCATTCAAGACTCCTATAGGAACCTCTCCATACCAACTTGTGTATGGCAAGGCCTGTCATCTGCCCGTGGAACTGGAACATAAAGCCTACTGGGCAACCAGATTCCTAAACATGGATGCTAAGTTAGCTGGTGAGAAAAGATTGCTCCAGCTAAATGAGCTAGAGGAGTTCAGACTCAATGCTTTTGAAAATGCAAAAATTTATAAGGAAAAAGCAAAAAAGTGGCATAACAAGAAATTGTCATCCAGAGTCTTTGGGCCAGGACAAAAAGTTCTGCTGTTCAACTCTAGGCTCAGATTATTTCCCGGGAAATTAAAATCCCGGTGGAGGAGACCATATGTGATCACAGGAGTGTCACCATATGGTTATGTTGAGCTTCAAGATATTGATTCTGACAAAAAGTTCATTGTTAATGGACAGAGAATCAAACATTATCTTGAAAGCAATTTTGAGCAAGAATGCTCAAAACTGAGGCTTGAATGAAGCTCAGTAAAGGTCCAGCTAAAGACAATAAAGAAGCGCTTGCTGGGAGGCAACCCAGCCATTAGCAAGTTATTTGTCTTAATTAATACTTGTAGAAGTTGATATACATTTTTCTTCAAAGGTTAATCATCAAAATTGAAGGAATTCACAGAGTTACAGAAGGATTCAATGCAAAAAGCAGAAAAAAGGAGCTTGCTGGCAAGAAAACGCCAATAAAGGGCATTTTGGGCGTTAAACACCAGAATGGGTACCATTCTGGGCGTTTAACGCCAGAATTGCAGCATCCTGGGCGTTCAGCAAACTCCCAGTGATAGAGGGGTTTCTGGCGTTTAACGCCAGGGTACCTGGCTGGGCGTTAAACGCCCATAATGGCCAACAATTGGGCATTAAACGCCAGAATGGATACCATTCTGGGCGTTTAACGCCAGAAAGGCAGGGGAAGGAGATTTTGTTTTCAACTTCAAATTTTTTCAAATTTTCATGTTTTGATTCATACTTTTCTGCATAAACATGTTTTAAGCTTTCATCATTCACCCTCAATTTTCAAAAATTCAAACATTTTCTAAATCTCTTTTCAATTTTCTTTCAAATCCTTCCCAAATCTTCTTCAAAAACTCAATTATCTTCTTAATTTCTTTCCAAATCTTTTTCAACTCATCATATCATCTTTTAATTCTTAGATGCATAACCAAATTTTCAGATTTAACATCTTTATATCTTTTTCAATTACAAATCTCATCTTTTTCATATCATGATTTTATTTTCTTCCATCAATCATATCTCTATGTCAAATCTCTTTCAAATTTTTTGAAATCCCTCCCCTCCTCCTATAAATATACATTCGGCCATCCCCTCCTCTCCACCATTCGAATTTGCCTCTTCTCCTCTCTCTCCCCTTCCTTTCTTTTGCTTGAGGGCAAGCAAACCTCTAAGTTTGGTGTGTTTTTCCGTGATCACTGAGCTAAGACTCATCAAGATCATGGCACCTAAGGGAAAACAAACTAAATCAAGAGGCAAGAAAGAGAATACTCCAAAGAGTCTTTGGAATCAAGAAAGGTTCTTAACCAAAGAACATGCAGACCATTACCACAAAATAATGGGTCTGAGGTCAGTGATCCTGGAAGTTAAATTCAATCTGAAAGAGGATGAATATCCGGAGATCCAAGATCAAATTCAAAACAGAGGATGGGAAATTCTAGCCAATCCTGAGACAAAGGTTGGAAGAAACATGGTTCAGGAATTCTACTCAAATCTGTGGCTGACAGATAAGCAGAGAATAACTGGAACCGCCTTTCATACCTACCGAACCATGGTCAGAGGGAGGCTTATTTACTTCCATCTGGACAAAATAAGAGAGATCTTCAAATTGCCTCAACTACAAGATGATCCAGAATCCTTTAATAGGAGAATGGTAAGAGTAGATAAGGGGTTGGATCAAGTTCTAGAGGACATATGCCTCTCTGGAATTAAGTGGATAACCAATTCAAAAGGTGTCCCAAACCAACTCAAGAGGGGAGATCTCAAACCAGTTGCAAGAGGCTGGTTGGACTTCATTGGGCGTTCTATATTGCCCACTAGCAACCGCTCTGAGGTCACTGTCAAAAGAGCAGTGATGATTCATTGTATTATGCTTGGAAAAGAAGTGGAGATTCATCATCTGATTTTTTGTGAGATTTACACAATTGCAAACAAGAACTCCACTGAAGCCAAACTGGCCTACCCAAGCTTGATTTCTCTGCTATGTAAAGATGCTGGGGTGAGGATGGGAGTAGATGAATTCATCCCAATCGAACACCCAATCACCAAGAAGTCAATGGAAGGACAAGTGCAAGACAATTCCATCAAAAGGAGGGCGCAGGAGTTCCTCCCAGAAATTCCTGAAATTGACTACTGGACCCGCCTAGAAGCATCTGTTACCAAGCTACAAGAAGCTATGGAATAACTTAAGGAAGAACAGCAGAATCAAAACTGCATGCTCTGCAAACTGCTAAAGGAACAGGAGAAGCAGGGGCGTGAGCTACAGGAGCTGAAGCGCCAGAAGCTCTCCCTTGAAGGACCAAGCACCCCACAGATTTAGGGAGCATCCACTCCTCAAAATCAAGGTTGTTGAGTCCTAACTCTGTAATAACCTTTATTATTAAGAGTCTATTTTAAGAGTCATTTATTCTTCTGCTTTTAATTTTATGTCTTCTATTATTATGGGTTTGCGCTTATATTTATTTTTGAGTCTTATTTTTATTCCATAATCAATAAAAATTTAAAGTTTATGTCTTAAAGCTATGAATGTCCTATGAATCCATCACCTTTCTTAAATAAAAAGTATTTTTAATTGAAAAAGAAAAAGAAGTACATGAATTTTGAATTTTAAAACAGTTTAATTATTTTGATGTGGTGGCAATACTTTTGTCTTTCTGAATGAATGCTTGAACAATGCATATTTTTGAATTTGATTGTTTATGAATGTTAAAATTGTTGGCTCTTGAAAGAATGATGGAAAAAGGAGAAATGTTATTTGATAATCTGAAAAATCATAAAATTGATTCTTGAAGCAAGAAAAAGCAGTGAAAAGCTTGCTGAAAAAAAGAAAATATGCGAAAAAAAAAAAGAGAAAAGAAAAAGAAAGAAAAAGAAAAGCAAGCAGAAAAAGCCAATACCCCTTTAAACCAAAAGGCAAGGCAGATGTTTTTTGGAATTCATTGTATATTCTCTTCTTTTAATCCTATTTTATTTTCAGTTGCTTGGGGACAAGAAACAATTTAAGTTTGGTGTTGTTATGAGCGGATAATTTATACACTTTTTGGCATTGTTTTTAGTATGTTTTTAGTATATTTTAATTAGTTTTTATTATATTTTTATTAGTTTTTATTTAAAATTCACTTTTCTGGACTTAACTATGAGTTTGTGTGTTTTTCTGTGATTTCAGATATTTTTTGGCTGAAATTGAGGGACCTGAGCAAAAATCTGATTCAGAGGCTGAAAAAGGACTGCAGATGCTGTTGGATTCTAACCTCCCTGCACTCAAAGTGGATTTTCTGGAGCTACAGAAACCCAATTGGTGCTCTCTCTCAATTGCGTTGGAAAGTAGACATCCTGGGCTTTTCAGAAATATATAATAGACTATACTTTGTCTGAGATTTGATGGCCCAAACAGGCGTTCCAAGTCAGCTCAAGAATTCTGGCGTTTAACGCCGGAACTGGCATAAAAACTGGAGTTAAACGCCCAAACTGGTACACAAGCTGGCGTTTAACTCCAAGAAAAGTCTCTACACATAAAAGCTTCAATGCTCAGCCCAAGCACACACCAAGTGGGCCTCGGAAGTGGATTTTTACACTAAGCACCCTAGCTTACTCATTTTCTGTAACCCTAGGTCACCAGTTTACTATAAAAACTACTTTTAGTGATTCATCTTGTACCTCATGACACTTTACACATTTCATATTGTATCTTCTACGGCATGAGTCTCTAAACCCCATTGTTGGGGGTGAGGAGCTCTGCTGTTCTTCATGAATTAATGCAATTACTACTGTTTTCCATTCTATCACGCTTGCTTCTATTCTAAGATATTCATTCGCACTTTAACCTGATGAATGTGATGATCCGTGACACTCATCATCATTCTCACCTATGAACACGTGCCTGACAACCACCTCCGTTCTACCTTAGATTGAATGCATATTTCTTAGCCTCATGATTCAGATCAGAGTCTTCGTGGTATAAGCTAGAATTATTGGCGGCCATTCCTGAGATCCGAAATGTCTAAACCTTGTCTGTGGTATTCTAAGTAGGATCTGGGAAGGGATGACTGTGACGAGCTTCAAACTCGCGAGTGTTGGGCGTAGTGATAGACACAAAAGGATCAATGGATCCTATTCCGACATGATCGAGAACTGATAGATGATTAGCCGTGCGGTGACAGCGCATTTGGAACATTTTCACTGAGAGGACAAGAAGTAGCCATTAACAATGGTGATGCCCAACATAAAGCATGCCATGGAAGGAGCCTTGCGTGCATGAAGAAGAAGATAGTAGGAAAGCAGAGATTTAGAAGACAAAGCATCTCCAAAGCCTCAACCTATTCTTCATTACTGCATAACAAGTATTTATTTCATGTTCTTTTACTTTTTACAATTAAATCTGAGAATTATTGATATCCTGACTAAGAGTTACAAGATAACCATAGCTTGCTTCAAGCCGACAATCTCCGTGGGATCGACCCTTACTCACGTAAGGTATTACTTGGACGACCCAGTGCACTTGCTGGTTAGTTATGCGGAGTTGCAAAAGTGTGATTGTAATTTCGTGCACCACTGTCCGACCTTGCCTAAGTGTTCGATACACTCAGAAAGCATGACATGCGACTTAACCCTGCGAAGTGCACCTTTACAATAGAAGCTGGCAAATTCCTGGGCTTCTTGCTAACACAACGAGGAATTTAGGTGAATCCGGATAAATGCCGGGCTATACTCGACATGAAAAGCCCAACCTGTGTCAAAGAGGTACAACAATTCAACGGAAGACTGGCAGCCTTGTCCAGATTTTTAGCTAGATCAGCCATAAGATCCCTCCCTTTTTATGCCACTCTAAGGAAGGGAAAGAAGTTTAAATGGACAACGGAGTGCGAACAGGATTTCCAGAATTTCAAAAGGTTCCTGGGACGACCACCTATTTTAACCCGACCAAGGGAAGGAGAACTACTCGTACTGTATCTCGGAGTAGGAAATCAAGCAATGGCCTCAGCGCTAGTCAGAGAAGATAAAAGTGGACAACAGTCCATCTACTTCATCAGCAAAGCCCTACAAGGGGCCGAACTAAACTATCATAAGATAGAAAAGTTCGCCTATGCTCTTATACTAACTTCCCGACGACTTCGACCATATTTTTAAGCTCACACGATCAAAGTCCAAACTAACCAGCCCATAAAAGGCATTCTACAAAAAACAGATTTAGCCGGAAGAATTTTACAGTGGGCAGTCGAGCTATCTGAATTCGACCTTCAATATGAAGCTCGGACGGCCATCAAGTCCCAATATTTGGCCGATTTCATTGCTGAATACACTGACACTCCGGGAATCCCCACAGAATAGAATTTCTACATAGACGGCTTTCCAAACAAAACCGGAGGTGGCGTAGGCGTGATAATAGAAAGCGATCAGGGAACCCAAATCAAACTTTCCCTCAAATTCGAGTTCCCTGCTTCAAACAACCAGGACGAATATGAGGCACTACTAGCTGGTTTGAAGCTGGCTAAAGAGGTTGGAGCTCAAAAGCTTATTATCTTCAGCGACTCACAAGTAGTCACCTCACAAATAGCAGGGAGCTACCAAGCCAAGGATCCCACCATGAAAAAGTACTTGGACAAAACCAGGGAACAGTTCGAACAACTCGAGAAATATGAAGTCCGCCACATACCTCGACAACAGAATGCTCGAGCTGATGCACTCTCAAAACTAGCCAGCACCAAACCAGGGGGCAACAATAGAAGCCTCATCCATGATAACTACCTCAAAACAGAAACACTCCCTGTAGATAAGAAGGAGGCGAAGAGGTTAAAAAGAGAGGCACAATACGATACCATCATAAACAATACTCTATACAAGAGAGGGATTTCAATACCACTGTTAAAATGCGTGCCGACTTCCAACACAAAAGAAGTTTTAGAAGAAGTACACAGTGGAATCTGTGGCAACCATCTTGGAGCACGAGCTCTCGCCAAAAAAGTACTCTGAGCCGGATTCTATTGGCCAACTATGCAAAAGGAAGCAACAGAATTTGTAAAGACATGTTCACCATGTCAGAAACATGCTAATTTTCACATCGCCCCACCAGAAAAACACATCAGTGTAACCTCACCCTGGCTATTTGCAAAATAGGGACTCGACCTCTTTGGGCCCTTCCCCCAAGGATCAGGACAAGTCAAGTTCCTCATCGTAGGGGTAGACTATTTTACAAAATGGATTGAGGCAGAACCCCTAGCTAACGCCACCGCTCAAAGAAGTCAAAAATTCCTATATAGAAACATTGTCACAAGGTTTGGGGTTCCTTACTCCATTACCACAGACAATGGCACTCAATTTACTGATGCAGGCTTTAGAAAATTGGTGGCTGACTTGAAAATAAAGCACCAATTCACTTCCGTAGAACACCCCCAGGCTAATGGACAAGCAGAAGCCGCCAATAAAGTCATATTAGCCGGGCTAAAATGGAGATTACAGGATGCAAAGGGAGCCTGGGCTGAAGAACTCCCACAAGTCCTATGGGCATATCGGACAACTCCATACTCCACGACAACGGAATCACCTTTCCGACTGGCTTACGGAATGGAGGCAATGATCCCAGTGGAGGTCAAAGAAGGATCCCCCAGAACGATCCACTACAGTGAAGATGCCAACTCCCAACTTCAAAAAGAAGAGCTTGACCTACTTCTAGAAATCCGGGAAAGAGCTCGGATTAGGGAGGAAGGATTAAAACGTCGCATGGCCTCAAGATACAACTAGAAGGTAGTATAGCAAAATTTTGCTAACAATGACCTCATCCTAATCAGAAATGGTATCGGAACAAGTCGACCAGGAGAGGGGAAGCTAGCAGCTAACTGAAAAGGACCTTACCGAGTCATAGCGGTACTCGGAAAAGGCTACTACAGGCTATCCGAACTCGAGGGGCAAGAGCTACCAAGGTCATGGCACGCCTGCAACATAAGAAGGTATTATAGTTAGGAGGTAATAAAGATCTTAGGCCAAGGTTCACTCTTTTTCCTGAGAAGGGTTTTTAACGAGGCACCAAACTAAGATCTATAAACTCCCCGACTTAGAAGGGTAAAGACCCACATGTATATCTTTTTCCTATTTGTTTACTTTCTATTTGGAATAAAAGTTTTCAGATCTCTTCTACAAAGCCTCTCTACAGGTCGGCAAGGTGAAAAATAAAATCATCACCCGACCACGATGAAAACTGAATTCATCATTGATTTCGACAAGGGTCGACAAAGTGAAAACCAAATTCACTGCTCGATCAAGACAAAGATACAGGTCGGCAAGGTGAGGATCAAACTCATCGTCCGATCACGATAAGATCGACAAAGTTATAAAAAAGTAATCCATAAGCTGAGGCCTGGCCAGCCCTGACTAAAAAATGGATTACTAATAACTTAAAGAACGGACCGACATGAAAAAGTCGGACCAATCAACCAAAACAATAAAAAGTTATAAAAAAGCAATCCATAGAAAGAGGCCTGACAAGGTCTGAGAAAAAATAGATTGCTATAACTTGGGATGGACCGACATGAAGAAGTCGGACCAGCCTGATCACAACGACAAAAAGTTATAAAAAGTAATCCATGGCAAGAGGCTAGATCAGCCCATTGTCAAAAATGGATTACTAGAAATAACTTAGAAAGGACCGACATGAAGAAGTCAGCCCAGACCATTCAAAAAGAATTGGAGTTATAAAAAGTAAATCCATAAGAAGTGACCCGCGAGGTCCAGCTGAAAAATGGATTACTAAAAATAACTCCCAAGACTCAATGAAAGAAGTCGACCGACAGAAGGCATGCGCTATAAGGGACACAAGTCGGACCCAGAAAGCCATGGCCTCAATAAAATCAATCTACAAATATTCTATCAAGAATGATAATAAGAATAGTCGAACAAAGCTAGCTTCGACTAAAGCAAGAAATAAAGCACAAAGGCAATCAAAAGAAGTCGGACAACAAGACTCCAACACTCTAAAGATTCCTGAAAGTGCCAAAAAGTTGCAAATAACCATATCACGAAGAGACAAAGCTACACTCAGAAGGCCAGCCGAAAGTTGACCTCAAGAGTTAGAAAGCATTTGTTTTTCTAAATAAAGTTGCTAAGAAAAGCAACTAAAATATCCAAGTCAAATCACAAGTTATAGAAATAAGAGTTCAAAAGCCCATAGACCGGGCTGTACAAAATACATCAAAGAAAACTACAAAGGGTTCAAATATTCTCCAGTAGCGGCATCTCGAGGCGAAGGAGGACGAGACTGAAGGGGGACAGTGTCAACATTCCCATCCGCCCGATTTAGGATCTGGACATCAGGATCCGACTCGGGGTGGTCAACCTCAGCTGCTGGGGTTGAAGAAGTCGGGGCAACAGAAGCCTTGGTGGATGGCACAGGAGGCAAATCTGCATCATCATCATCTTCATCCGAGGTAGGGACGATCTTCCCATTTTTCACAATATTATCTAAGCTGAAGACAGACAGGTCAAGCTCGGGAGCGAGAACTCGGACCTGATCCTTCAAATTCCCATAAGCAGCAGTCACATTGCCCACGAGATGGCCCTGAAGCTCGGCATAGTCAGCTCGAGCAAATTCCAACCTCTCCCTGAGCTCTATCATCTCACCATAAGTCTGGACATAGCTGTCCTTATGCTGCCACGCCATCTCCTCAGCCAAATTTGCAGAAGCTATAGCCGCAGTAGCCCGAGCCTTCTCATTCTCCAAGTCAAGCTCCAATTTGATCACTTTGGCATCCAGCTCATCCTTTAACCCCTTGATCTTGTCAAATTCCGACTTGGCCTCCTCCATAAAAGTCTTTGTCGCATGAACCGAAAAATCCTGGGCAGTTCGGAACAAGGCTGCTCCCATATGTGCCATCTTAATACTATTTCGGGTAATAAAGTCCAGATGTCGAAGAAGAGATACATCATCAGTAGGAACAACACCATAAGGAGCAATCTATTGATCGACAAAACCAACAGCATCAATGTCGGAGGCGTCCAAATTAAAAGGCTCAACAGTCCTCTGTCTTTTTGGAAGAGGGCCGGCAGAGGGAGAAGAGGTAGCAGCAGAAGTCTGGGGAGGATCGACCAAATGGACCTGAGGAGTAGGAATTACCCTCCTCGGCCCAGAAGTGCCCAAGGTCGGCTTCTTAGGAGGAACCTGAGAAGATCCTTCCCCAGCAGCCTTAGTCGAGATGTGCTGGGATGCTGTAGCTTTTCTTGCCTTTTTAAAGGCCTTCATGGAATCATTATTTTTAACCATCTCTGAAAAACACAGCAAAACAAGTTACAAAACTGGAAGAAACAGAAACAAAAAGCAAGTAAACAAAGCAAAAAGAAGTTGACCACTACCTAGCTCAGCTTGGACAAGGGAGGGGTCTCCTAAGAATCTCTTTGTGTCGAGATGGGGAGGTTGCCCCCAAATCCCCTCCAACACATTCACAAAATCCTGCTCGACCTCATCAAGCATTTTCTACGTATATCTAGACACCACAACATTCTTTTGCCAACATAAGGGGAAAGCAGGTTCATTATTCGACTCCAAGAAAAATGGTCGAGCTCCCTCAACAGCTCGTACCTTAAAAAAGCAGTTCTTAAAATCCCTAAAAGACTCATCGTACATAGAAAACACTTTGTGTCCTTGGGCAGACTGGAAAGAAATCCAAGAAGCTTTCTTTTTGGTAGTCCCGGGTTTGGTCAAGACAAAGAGGTAAAGAAAGAGAGTTTGAGAAGGCTTGACATCCAATTCTTGGCAAAGCAACTGAAAGATCTTGATAAAGCCCCAGGAGTTCGGAGGAAGCTGGCATGGAGCTACATTACACGACCACAACAAATCGGTCTTGATGGAGGTAAAAAGAAGGGTAATGTTCATTTGGCTGAAAAAATAATCGTAAGCATAAAAGAAGGGGCGCTCCCCCTGGATCAGAGAAGGGAAGCAAACCCTTTCATCGGAGTCAGGCGCTACCAATTCATAGTTCTTCTCCTGATCCCTACTACTACAGATCTGGTGATGTTTTCTAAGCTCCACGCAGTACTCAGAATTAACTACTGAAACACACATCAGGACGAGGGAGTCCAACCAGTCAGACATTTCCTCGGGGACTTTGGAGGAAGTCTCGACAATATTTTTTTTGAGAATACATGGTCAAATAGTCCTACAACAAGAAAAAGAAGAAGGGGTTACTATCCAAACAGGTCGGGCAAATCAAGAAATTAGCTCGGACAAATATGGATACAACTCATACAACAATGAAAGGAGACCCCAGGACTCGCACCAAGGCCCAGGGGCATCCTTGAAGGCAGTAACAGAGTAAGGATTCAGGAAAACTCTACAAGTCTACATCTCGACATCTCCCAGACAAAAAAGAAAAACCTTTTCATAGGCACCTCGAAAAAAAGAAAATAAACCACAAAATGTCATCAAAGTTACCATATTTTTACAAACCTATCAGCAAAGGGAACTATCAAACACGTCAAGGTGAAATCATTAAAGATGCAATATTTTTTAGGATCAAACAATTCATTAATCCAAAAGCCCCAAAATAAAAAATGTTAACAACATGCAAAGCCCTAAAAGCATCAACTATCAGGAAACGCAAAAAGAATCATACAAAAGAAACTCCCAGAGCGTACATTGCAACAATAAATCAGGCATAGCAGAAGCAGAAAGATTCAAACTTTTTCCAAGCAAGATCAAAACTTTTCCAAAAAATAGAACAATGCAAGCGTGAAAAAGAGCAGTGAAAAAGAAAAAAGAGATCCAACCTGCAAACGGGAGGAGACGATAAACACTGACGGAATTGAAGCAACAATGAGGCCGTGCCCGATGATCACCTTTCAAAAGAACGAAGCACCAACAGCCACCTCCGAAAACAAGGAGAAGCGCGAAGACGTCAAAACTTGGGAGTAAGCAAAAATGAAGAGTCTCAGGCGAGTCAAAAAACAGAAGGGCAAAAAAGATGGAGTTTCAGGAAAGCAAAGAGAGAAAACTGAAAGCAAAATCTTTCAATTCAAAATGAAAAGAGGGAAAACAGCAAAAGAGGAATTAATGGGTTATTAAAAACCCTCGCACGTTCCCAAAGAAAGAAACGCGCGTTTTCAAAGTAAAAGGAGTGAGAAAAACGCTCCGCATTCAAATAGAAGCTCTACAAGGGGATCAACAATGCTCGAGCTCAGCTTCTCCAGAGAATGATCGAAGTCCTAAACCTAGACTCGACCTAAAAAAGAAGATCATGCTCAAGCAGGGGCACTGTTCATGCCCTTGGTCGAGCTGTATGACCTGGGCTGATTGGCGACAAGTCGACCGACCTCTTCAGGTCAGGATTACCCGACCTCTTCTTGAAGAGTTCGACCAAATCATCAGGAGAAGCCCAAAAAAGAGGCCCAAACACAGGAACACGACCCAAATCCAAAGGCAGCCCAAAGCCTAGAGAGATAAGGGCGGTTCCCTTAAAGATAAGATGACTTCACTCAAAGATAAGATAAGATAACTATCTTATCCCAGAAAGGTCACTCCACACCATTATAAAGCGTTTCAACTGCTCAAAAATTGTTTTAGTCTTGCAAAAATTCAGAACTCAAAGAGTACTTAAAATTTTTTCCAAAACATTTTAGAATGAAACTTGTCAATAGATGCTCATGTTCTTTCAAAGTCACTGAAACTTCTCTAATTGAAACCCTCAAGTCAAATTCAGAGGATAAACCCCTTTCACATGTAAAATAGCCTTAAAGCATAAGTTTCATCTAAATTACGTGTTCACAAGGGAAATATAATACTTTTCTTAGGAAACAAGATTAAATCACAACTTCTTTTTTAGTAATTCATTTCAGAAGAATAAGTCATCCCTTTCTTAATAATTCAGAAAACATAGTAGAAGTCTTTAACCCATGAGTTTTCGAATAACGTTTTAGTAAAGTCTCGGATTCTACCAGAATTTCGACAGCACCTCCCCTAAAACTTGGACTTTGCCACCCGGTTCGAGTCCCAACTAAACCGTTCCACAACCCTTTTCAATAGTCCAGATCCAAAAATCAGTTCAAAAGCAAGCTAAATCCAACAGTCGCCTCATTTCTATTTTTCAAGGAAGCCGTTTCAAAATCAATTCATTATCATCCGATAAAACTCATTTCTAAAGCTTTAAAGAAATGGTTCAACAACAATTATTTATCAAAACCAGATCGTTTAAAGAAAACCAGGCTGAATCCAAGAGTGTATTCTATTTTTCACATTCTCAAGAAAGTTAACTCAAATCAATTCTTAACGGATTAAACTCAATCTCAAATCTTTAAAAGAATCAACTTGAAAAGCATTCCGTTTCACAAAACCGCACAACAATCTAGCCAAACATCATTCATAATCATTCGAGACAATCAAACAATACATAAGGCTGATACAATCACCAAATACACATTGCCTCACATCAGTATCCATATGTAATAATTCCAATATATAAAAATATAGTTTTTGGAAAGCGCCCCTACCTCAAAATGCAAATCCATAACCCAAACGTCTCACAGAGTCCTTTCTGCCTCAACCCGAACTGACGGCAACCAAAACCTCAGCTCCCAGCCATTTCCGCAATAACCATAGCAACACTAATCGCAACATATAATAATCAGGACTCGACCCCACGTTACCAAAACTCATATCATTAACCAAACACATCCGAATACTAACGCGAGGCTTTTCGAAACACAGTTACTTACCAAAATAATGAGATAAGGCAGCTGCGATTCCGAACCGACCCGGCAATAGCTCCGGTAGCGGCCAGAAACTCCGATGGATCAACGATAATAACCACGCAGCATCAAAACCTTCTCAAAATTCCAAAAGAACTGAAATCAAACTTAAAGCTCTTACCGGCAAAATTCTCTGGCGACAGCAGTAGGGTCTCAAACAGCAGAAATGGCCAGAAGCTGCAGCGGCGGTTCCAACAACAACCGCGCCACACCCGGTGAGCAGAACGGTGGAAACAGCGATGCAGCTGCTCCGAATGGCAAGCAACGGCGACGGCATCAACAGTGGTTAACGGCAGTAGCTCTGATGTGGTTCCGACGGCCACAACAACTTCTCCGGCGGCCGTACACGACGGCGACAACCACTGCAGCACCCGGTTCGGCGGCGGAAGCTTCTGACGGCAATGGAAGCTCCGGCGGCGCCACGGGTGGCTTCCCCCCTCTCTCTCCCGTCGTGTCGTCTCTCTCTCTCCTCGAGTTTCTCCGACAACAGTGGCGCGAACGTCGGCGACTACCGTGGCTGGGAGCAGCTCTTTCGACGGCGAGGAACAAGGACCCAACGACGACAGCAATCAGCAGCTCCCTTCTCCTACCCCTGGCTCGTTCGCTGTTCTCCCTCTCCATGATCGGGCAATGACAGAGCTGGCTCTACGTGCACGGCACGGCGTTGATGACGGCGGAACACGGCACGGCAGCGACGAGGTGTGGGGCAACGGCGGGCGCACTTCCATCTCTTTTTGTCCGCGAGTCCCCTCTGTTTCCCCCTCCCCCCTCTTCTCTTCTTTGAACCCCTTTCTCTTTGTTTTTCCTATTTCTTCAGCGTGCCTACTGCTGGGTTAGGGGAAGGGGATTTTTCAGTGGCTAGGTCAATGGGTTGGTGGGGTATGTGTGTAAATTAGGGTTAGGGGCAATATAGTAATTTCACATAAAATTGGGAATAATATAGTAATTGAAATCCAAATTAAATCCAACACTAATTATATATAGAAAATACTATTTGCTCATCAATTTTACAATTTATTTTCAATAAAATGTCCAAATCAAATAATTAGAAGAAATATACTTAATTTCTTCATTTTTCAAAATAGCAGTATTAATATTTAAAATATTACTCATTTAATCCAAATCATATAAAATCTTTATTATTTCTGCAAGACGACGCGTGCGCGTGCCTGACGCGTACGCGTGACACGCGAAGATGACCAGTGACGCGTATGCGTGACTGACACGTACGCGTGACGTGCGCGATCTGCAGAAATAACAGAAAACGCTGGGGGCAATTTTGGGCCGAGTTTTGACCCAGTTTCCGGCCCAGAAACACAGACTAGAGCCAAGGAACATTCAGAGACTCAACACACATTCTCATTAGCATAGTTTTAGGTTTTTAGATTGGAATCTTGGAGAGAAATTACTCTTCCTCTAGGTTTTCTTTTACATTCATAGTTTTATAGTTTATGCTTTTGCCTTGGATATTGAGAAGAGTCATCACCTCCGTTGAAGTTATTATTCTAGTTTATTTCCTTATTCCCTTACTATTCCATATTCTTAATTCTTGTTTAGAGTTGCAATTTGATTATTTTGGAAATTATTAATGCAAAAGATACTTTTCTATTTAATTTCTTTATCCGTTGATTATTCTCACTTCCATTCCAATTAATTTGATTATTATGCTTTCTTTCTACCCCTTGAATATGTATGTGAAATTGGCATCCATGTCAATGGAGTAGACTCCCAACTTGACTTGGAGGTTGATTAAAAGGAGACACTTGAGTTGGAATGCTCAAGTGATTAGTTAAATTGGAAGTTGTTGGCTAATTCTCTATTTACTAACGCTAGTCCTTCCCAAGGGAGAGGACTAGGATTTGCGAATAAGAGTTAGCTCAATCACTTGACTTTCCTTTATTTAGTAAGGGTTAACTAAGTGAAAATAACAACCTCTTTATACTACACTTGAGAGAATCCCAACAAGGATAGAACTTCCAATTAATCATTCCCCCAATCAAGGCTTTTTATTTTGAATATTATAAATCCCTTTTAATTTTCATTGCTTTAATTTACAGTTATTTATTTGCCTATTGCCCAAACTCAAAATTTCCCAAAAAACTCCTGATTAATAAGATAGCACCCTTTTGTCAACTCGTTGGGAGACGACCTGGGAATCATACTCCCAGTATTTTTATTCTAATTTTGTGACAACCTTTCTAAATTGATGAACGGATTTTTGCTGGTTAAGAACTATACTCGCAACGTATTTCTTATATTAATTTCTTAATTGGCTGATTTCCGCCACGCAGCAATTTTTGGTGCCATTGCCGAGGAGTTGCAATAGCGTGCTAAATTATTAATTGGTGTATATATTTTTAATTTTTGCAAATTTTGTTTTATTTTATTATCATGAGCTATATGTTTCTTTCGTTGAATGACGTGTTCATTGCCTGATCCAAGCTTAGCCACATTTGATCTTGAAATTGAAAGAACTCATTCACGTATTAGGCAAGCTCAGCGTCAGTTAGCCTCTGAGGGTGGTGAAGTTATTATTATCGATTCACCAGTCTCATCTGATGGCGTATCTGAAGTGACATTCGAGGAGAAAACAAGCTCATTTTCTACTAATTCGGTTGATTTACGTGCAGGTAACATGGCAGAGCCCAGGAGGATTACTCTCTAGGAGGCAGAAGCCCCAGACTTTACCCTGCAACCGTATCAAGTGCGTCATCCAAATCTGGCTGCAGATTTTGAACTGAAGACTGCACTAATTAACTTGATGCCTAAGTTTCATGGCTTACCTGCTCAGGAGCCTATCAAGCACCTCAAGGATTTTCAGACAGCCTGTTCTACTGTTAGGCATCATGGTGCAGATGAAGCCTTAGGATAAGACTACATTGGATGGTGCTAGTAATGGTTCTCTGAAAAAGTACAAGACCGCATATGAAGCGTGGCAACTGATCAGCGACCTAATTGAGTCCACTCACAATCACAGGTACAGGAACAGCCACTCAAAGGCTGTTGCAGAGGTTTTCTTTAGCATTGAGACTTCTGCTCTTACACAGAGTATATGTGAGATGACCAACCTACTGAAGCAGATACATCTGGGCCAACAACAATCTCAGCCTCCCCCACTACAACAAAGTCAACAGTTAGTCCCTCAGAGAGTGTGCGAAATATGTGCTGATTATAGTCATTACACTGATGAGTGTCCACAGCTTCAACAAGAAGACAACACCTTGGTAGCTACTCACAATTTCTATGACCGCCCGAATCAAGGGTACAATTAACAAGGCGGCAATTACAACTAAGGTGGAAACTACAATCACAGTTGGCAAGACAACTCCAACCAGGGATGGAGAGATCATTCCAACTAGGGATGGAGGGAAAATTCTAACCAAGGTTGGAGGGACAACTATAATAGAGGAGGCAGAGACAACAATGGAAATCAGAGGTGGAATAACAACAACAGACAGCAGAACCAAAACCAGCCCTAGAAAGCACCTCACTTAAGGCAGTTCCAAGCACCTCAAAACAACCAACAGCAGGCCCATCAGATCACTTACCCTTCTTCTTCTTCTCATGGCGAAATGCTTCAGTCTATTGAGCAAAGACAAAAGGCCATGGAGAACACACGTAGCTCCACCTTGAACGGTATGACCTCTACTGTACAAGCTATTGCCTCACAGATTGGATCAATGAATACTTCCAATAATCAGCCTTCAAGCTCCACTGGAATTCTTTCTCAACCCTTACCCAACCCCAAAGGTGGCATCAATGCCATCACCTTGAGGTCTGGAACCACACTGCAAGAGAGGAATCAGGAAGAACCATGTCCACAAGAACACGCCCTAGTTGAAGACATAGTTGAAGTGGAAGATGCTGAAGAGGAAGAGGAAGTACAAGACATGGTTGAAGAAGAAGTAGCTCAGCCAGGGAATGGAGCACCAAAGGACGCAGAAGCTGCAAGTGGCACCATTCCTATTCCATTTCCACACCTTGCAAGGAAGTCCAGGAAGCAGATGGAACTTGATCCCAAAATGGTAGAAATTTTCAAAAAGGTTGAGGTAACTGTTCCCCTTTTTTATGTTATTCAACAAGTACCAAAATATGCAAAGTTTCTGAAAGATTTATGCATACATAAAGATAAAATTAATGAATTAGAAACTATTCCTTTAGGTAGTTCTATATCTGCTTTAATGGGAGGTATACCTGAAAAATGTAGTGATCCAGGTCCATGCATGGTTAACTGTACCATTGGAGGTGTAATATTTTCTTACTGTATGTGTGATTTAGGAGCGTGCATGAGTATTATACCAATATCTATATGTGATGCTTTGAGGATCCCTCCCTTAAAAAGGTTGGCAGCTCGTTTTGTTTTAGCAGATAAAAGCATCATCACAGTGGTTGAAATTGCTGAAGACATGCTGGTAAGCATTAAGGGGCTCACATTTCCTATTGACTTCTATATCTTGGAAATGCCCCCTAATGACTCAGGAAGACCATCATCAATCCTGCTTGGAAGGCCATTCCTGAAGACTTCAAAGTTCAAGTTGGATGCATTCTCAGGAACTTACTCCTTTGAGATAGATGGCAGAGCAGTGAGTTTCAATTTGAACGAAGCTATGAAGCACCCTCCAGAAGATCATTCCATCTTCTAGTATGACATCATTGATGAAGCTGTAGCTGTAGTTCACCAAGAAGAAGTAGAAGAGAGGAACATGGAGCAAGGTCCAAGTGTGGGGACACCCTCTGAACACAATTAGGACACTTTGCCATTATCACTAGCTCAAGCTGATCCAGAGCCCAGCCATGAGCAGATATTGGAATTAAAGCCCCTTCTACCCCACCTCAAGTATACTTAATCAGAAGCTCCCAGTTATCATTGCAAGGGAACTCACTTCCCAACAGGAGGAGCAGCTGCTTAGTGTGCTGAGAAGACACAAGAAAGCAGTTGGGTGGAGCTTGGCGGATATAGTAGGCATCAACCCTCAAGTTTATGAGCACAGAATATTCTTAGAAGAGGGAGCAAGGCCTGTCCGTCAACCCCAAAGAAGATTGAATCCCACTATCTTAGAAGTTGTCAAGAAAGAAGTGACCAGGCTACTTGAAGCAGATATCATTTACCCCATCTTAGATAGCGAATGGGTCACTCCAGTACAAGTGGTGCCCAAGAAGTCTGGAGTCACAACAGTAAAGAATGAGCATGGAGAGCTACTAACAACTAGAGTGCAGAATTCATGGAGAGTTTGCATTGATTACAAGCGTCTCAACCAAGCTACTCGTAAGGATCACTACCCCTTGCCATTTATTGATCAGATGCTTGATCACCTGTCACGTAAATTTCATTACTGCTTTTTAGATGGTTATACAGGCTATTTTCAAATTCATATAGCTCCTGAAGATCAGGAAAAGACTACTTTTACATGTCCCTTTGGAATGTATGCATATAAAAGGATGCCTTTTGGCTTATGTAATGCACCTGTTACTTTCCAAAGATGCATGATGAGTATCTTTTCAGATCTTACGAAAGATGTATGGAAGTTTTTATGGATGATTTTAGCATATATGGTGATTCATTTAGCCTTTGCTTGGATAGTTTAGCTAGAGTATTAGACAGGTGTGTTAATTCAAACCTTGCTTTAAATTTTGAAAAATGTCACTTTATGGTAAAACAAAGTATTGTACTAGGACATGTTGTATCTAATACTGGTATTTCTGTAGATCCAGCAAAGGTAGATGTCATTTCTAGTTTACCTTACCCCTCCTCTGTGAGGGAAGTTTGTTCGTTCTTTGGCCATGCAGGTTTCTACAAGAAGTTTATCAAGGACTTTAGTAAGGTAGCATTGCCTTTATCCAGACTGCTGCAGAAAGATGTTGAGTTCGAGTTAAGTAAGGACTGCATGAATGCATTTGATCAGCTGAAGATCACCTTAACTCAAGCTCCAATTGTGAGAGGACCAGACTGGAGCCAGCCATTTGAGATTATGTGTGATGCCTCCAACCATGCAGTAGGAGTGGCGCTGGCTCAGCGCGAAGGTAAAGATCCTTTCGTAATTGCTTATGCTTCTAAGACCTTAGACGCTGCTCAGTCTAATTACACCACCACTGAAAAAGAGCTTCTAGCTATTTTTTTGCTCTGAATAAATTCCGAGCCTATTTACTTGGTACTAAGGTGGTAGTGTACTCGGACCATGCATCTCTAAAGTATTTATTAGCTAAAAAGGAGTCTAAACCAAGGCTAATACATTGGATACTGTTGCTACAATAATTTGATTTAGAAATTAAGGATAGGAGTGGTAACCAAAATTTAGTGGCAGACCACTTGAATCGCCTTGAGCACATTAAGACTGACTCCACTCCTATCAATGATGCTTTTCCATTTGATAGCTTGCATGCAGTATCTGAAGTAGTTCCTTGGTATGCACCTGTAGCTAATTATCTAGTTAGCCATACTTTCCCTCCTAATTTTACTAAGCTTACTAAGCCAAGTTGAAAAGCGAGTCCAAATATTATATATGGGATGACCCATATTTATGGAGGTATGGTGTTGACCAGATAATTAGAAGGTGTGTGCCTCAATCAGAATTCCAGTCCATTTTAGAGGCCTGCCACTCTTCTGAAAGTGGAGGACATTTTGGCCCTCAAAGGACAGCTAGAAAAATTTTAAACTGTGGATTCTGGTGGCCCACTCTTTTTAAAGATGCTGCTGCCTTTTGTAAATCTTGTTCTCCATGCCAAAGATTTGGTAATATATCCAAGAGGGATGAGATGCCCCAACAGATTATGCTATTTTGTGAAATTTTTTATGTTTGGGGCATTGACTTCATGGGTCCATTTTCAAACTCTAGTGGTTACCTTTATATACTGTTAGATGTAGATTATGTTTCTAAATAGGTGAAAGCAATTCCTACCTGTACTGATGATGCTAACACTGTTGTTTCCTTTGTTAGAAACCATATTATATGTCGCTTTTGATCACCACGAGCAATCGTGAGTGATCAAGGCACTCATTTTTGTAACAGGAGATTAGCAGGACTACTGAAGAAGCATGCGATAGTTCACAAAGTGGCAATAGCTTACCATCTCCAGACCAATGGGCAAGCAGAGGTATCTAACAGAGAAATAAAGTGCATTCTAGAGAAGATAGTCAAGCCTCATAGGAAGGACTGGAGCACCAGACTTGTTGATGCGCTCTGGGCATATCGGACAGCGTACAAAACACCCATTGGGATGAGCCCCTTTCGCTTAGTGTACGGAAAGGCTTGCCACCTTCCAGTAGAGGTGGAACACAAGGCTTTCTGGGCTGTGAGGGAGTGCAACATGGAATTTGAGGAAGCTGGCGCTGAAAGGAAGCTGCAACTAGCAGAATTAGAGAACCTTCGCCTAGAAGCATATGACAACTCCAGGCGATACAAAGAGAAGATGAAGGTTGTGCATGACAGGCACATAAAAAGGAGAGAGTTCAGACCTGGGGAGTTGGCTCTCCTTTATAACTCCAGACTGAGGCTCATGCCAGGCAAGCTGAGATCAAGATGGGAAGGTCCCTACAGAGTAGAAAAGGCAGAGTCATACGGAGTCTTTCACCTGCGTCATCCTTCTAGCTCCAAATTCATCAAAGTCAATGGACATTGCCTAAAGCTTTATCATGGTGAGAAGATGAAGGAACACAAAGAGCTAGAGGTCTTCCTCTTGGAGGGCCCACCAACAGAAGTAGAATGAGCCTGAAGACCGTCCAACTTAAGGACATAAAAGCAAAGTGCTAGGTGGGAGACAACTGAAGAACTGAAGATTGATGGTTTAGAGGTTATAGTAAACTCTCATTGTAAGTATAGTTTCTAAACCAAGCAATCAACATTTCTTACAAACGTTTTGGTTGTCACAAGTAACAAACCCCTTAAAAATTGATAACCGAAGTATTTAAACCTCGGGTCGTCTTCTCAAGGAACTGCAGGGAAGTATGTTCTTATTATTGGTTATGAAGATTGTAAATCCGGGTTTTGAAGATGAGGAACAAGTAATTTAAATTGCGATTAAAATGAGTAAAAGACTATAAAATAAATAAATAACTGTAAAACACACTTTTGGCAAGGTATGAGAAATTGGAAGTCCTATCCTAGTTATCCTTATCAATGATGATGAAAATTGAATCTTAATTTCATTTAGTTAACCTTTGCTAGAGCAAGGGAAGGTCAAGTGACTAATTAGTTAGATCCTCAAATCCTAGTTATTCTCTAAGGAAAGATTGGGATTATTGAAGTTCAATTCAATTAGCAAAGATAACGATTATCAATCATGTTTGAGTTTGATAACTCCTGAGTTACGAATTTCTTAACCAAGACCAAAAGGGGAAAAAGTAAATCTACCGGAATAAAAATGTCTTCAGATTGGAAATAACAATAATGTAAATAAAAGAAAGCAATAATAAACTGAAATACCTCAAATAACATTAATTCAAAGAATAATCTGTAACATAGAAGAATTCATAAATTAAATTGAGAAAATAAATAAAGGGAACATTAAACCTGGAAATTGAGAAGAGATAATCTTAAATCCTAAAACTAAATCCTAGGAGAGAGAGAGGAGAGAACCTCTCTCTCAAAACTAAATCTAAATCATGAGAAGTGAATTATGAGAGCATGATCATGAATGGATGCGTTTCCCTACTTTATAGCCTCTAATCTGTGTGTTCTGGGCCGAAAACTGGGTCAAAAATAGCTCAAAAATCGCCCCCTACGATTTTTGTTACGTTCGGGTCGAGGGCAAGTGACGCGGAGGCGTCGTCCACGCGTCTGAGCGGATTGAAGTTCGCAGATGCGACGCGGGCGCGTCATTCACGCGCTCGCGTCACCTAACTTCGGAGCAGATATGGCAAATTATATATCAAATCGAAGCCCTGGACGTTAGCTTTCCAACGCAACTGGAACCGCATCGTTTGGACCTCTGTAGCTAAAGTTATAGCCATTTGAGTGCGAAGAGGTCAGGCTGGACAGCTTAGCAATTTCTCCAACTTCTTGTATTCCTTCCACTTTTGCATGCTTCCTTTCCATCCTCTGAGCAATTCCTGCCCTGTAATCTCTGAAATCACTTAACACACATATCAAGGCATCTAATGGTAATAAGAGAGGATTTAAACATAGGGAACTTAAGGCCAAAGAAGCATGTTTTCAATCAAAGCACATAATTAGGAAGGCAAATGTAAAACCATGCAAATAGTATGAATAAGTGGGTAAAGAGTTGATAAAAACCACTCAAATGAGCACAAGATAAACCATAAAATAGTGGTTTATCAACCTCTCCACACTTAAATAATAGCATGTCCTCATGCTAAGCTCAAGAGAAGCTATAAAGGAATGAAAGGGGATGGTAGAAAGTATGTAATGCAACCTATGAATGCAACTTCATACAAAATGTTTCTATCTACTTGGTTAAAAGTAAATAAGCTCTTCAAGACAAACATAAATCAGATTTCACTAATTCAAATCATACAATAAAAGACAAGTAAGCTTGTAAGAAGATAGCTCATGAAAGCAGGGAACATAGAATTAAGCACTGAACCCTCACTGGTAGTGTATATCACTCTAGTCTCTCAAGTGTATAGGGTAATTCACTCTACTCTTCCCTAGTCATGCTTTCTAAACTTTGTTCTTCATCTAACCAATCAACAAATATTTAGTATACCAATGCAAACATCATGAGATCTTTTTCAGGGTTGTAATGGGGCTAAGGTAAGGATGAGGATATATGTATGGTCAAGTGAGCTATAATATGAATCTTTAATTATCCTAAGCTCTCACCTAATATACATATACTCTATACACTTTTAAATTCATGCCTAGCTACCCATAATTCCCACTTTTGCATCACATACTTATGTATCAACTTTTCTTTAATTTTATCACATATGCATTGATTTTTCATTAACTTAACATTGGGGTAATTTTGTCCCCTTATTTATATATTTATTGAATATATATTTTTTCTTTTTCTTTTTCTCTTTTTTTTTCTTTTTTTATATATTTTTTTATTTTTTTTATTTTTATTATTTTTTTTAAATAGAAAAATAAACAACTTATCAATGCACATGGATTTTTTATTTTTCTAGTCTCACATGAGTAGGTACCCAAATTTCCAATATTTTATCAAAGTAAAAACATAACACATTCCCTTATTAACCTATGTTCCCACAGTTTCCCCACACTTAACTGTTACACAATCCCTATCTTAAGCTAACCAAAGATTCAATTGAGATATTTAATTATTTTTCTGCTTAAGGCTAGTGATGTGGTAAAATATAGAATAAATAGGGATTAAAAGGCTCAAGGTGGCTGACAAGGGTGATTTAAAGGGTAGGCTTATTTGGGATAAGTGAGCTAAAATCAAATAATGGCCTCAATCATATGCAAGCATGTAAATACACTAAATATTGGACATATAGAATGGAACAAAGCTAAGATTGCAATCATAGAGAAGTAAATACACAAGAATAAAATATTTATGGTTAAATAATGTAACCATATAAATAAGCTCAATTCTCACAGGTTGTGTGTTCTTTGGCTCAAAAATCATGTTCCAAATACAACTTCAAACAAATTTAACACAAATTTTTCAATTTAAATTAGTGAAATTTTTCAAAAATAGGGTCTTAAAAAGAAATTTATTACTTTAACCAAGTAGTAACTAAGTGCACAAAATCAAATAAACATGCAATCAAATATGCAGATGCAACAATGAACAAATAAAGAAAATAAGAGTATTGGTGTTGAAAAGAAGGTAACTAACCCCTGGAAGTCGGTATCGACTTCCCCACACTTAAAGATTGCACCGTCCTCGGTGCATGCTGAGATGTGCAGGTGGACGGGTTGTTCCAACTGATGCTTTTTTCTAAAGATTGTGCAGATGGACTTGTCTGTCTCCCCTTTTAGAAATTTCTCCCTTTTTCCGTCTTCGGTGGCCAGCCTGAAAGAAGAGAAAAAGAAAAACAATAACCCAGAAATAAAGATAAGAAAATAAATGAAGTATGGGTGGGTTAATACCAATTGATAAGGGTCTCATTTACATGGAAGCTTCAACATGTACGTGAGAAAATAATAGAAGCACATGGCATACTAATGGTGCAAAATTTGCAACAATGGGGAAGAGTGTGGGTAAGGAGAGGTAATGTAAATTCATGTCAAAGCAGAATTAATACAGGTATAAAAGATTGGCATTGATTTAAATAATATTACCTACCCAGAATAAAACAAGTCTCTAAGCACCCAAAATAATTCAAGGGAAGATGCAATAGTTAAATAAGAAAATTTTAACACCAAAGGAAAAATAATGAATTTAGAAAAGAAAATAAAATAAAAATATGCACAAAATTAAGATGCAATGAATGAAATTATGCAAATAAATTAAATAAAATAAAATAAAAGATAAGAAGAATGAGAAGGGAAAGAAATAAAGTAAGAGAGAAAGACGAAAGAAGAAAAGATAGAAGAAATTAGGATTGGGGGAAGAAAAGATAAGATATTTGGCTGAGCTGGATAAGCTGTGCGCCGCATGTGACGCGGACGCGTGAGTCACGCGGTCGCGTGGTGCGCGACAAGGTCAAGTGACGCGGACGCGTGGGTCACGCAATCGCATGGCCTGATTTGTGCGATTGGCGTGAGTGCAACCTGGCGTTCGCGCAACTCTTTGTTCGAAACTCTTTTTGCCAAATTTTTGGGTGACGCGGTCGCGTGGTTGACGCGATCGCGTGGATGGCCATTTTTGAAAAACGACACGAACGCGTGGGGCACGCGTTCGCGTGGGAGGGCTTGGGCTTTTAGCACGAGTCCAGCCCCATTCCAGCCTAACTTTCGGCCATGCACCCATTTACGTCGATTTCACAGAGCCACGCGTTCGCGTGGGGAGGTATTTTTTCAAATGACGCGGTCGCGTCAGCGACGCAGTCGCGTCAGCGACGCAGTCGCGTGGGCATATTTGTGCCAAAGGCACACCTCTAGCCACGCTTTCGCGTGACTCTCTGTTCAATTTCTTTTCCTCCTAACGCACTGGTGACGCGGACGCGTCAGCGATGCTGCCACGTCGCGTGCATTTTTTTTATGCAATATGCAAATGCAAATGCAGTGCTGATATGGATGTTATGAGTAATTCCAAGTTCAATGAAATAAAAATAAAATAAAACTTAAAAACAAACAAAACGAAATAAAATTAGAATTGAAAAAGGAACGATCATACCATGGTGGGTTGTCTCCCACCTAGCACTTTTAGTTAAAGTCCTTAAGTTGGACATTTGGGGAGTCCTTTGTTATGGTGGCTTATGCTTGAACTCATCCAGGAATCTCCACCAATGTTTGTAATTCCAGTAGCCTTCGGGATCCCAGACAAGGCACGTAAAGCCCTTGAGCAGTTTTAAACAGGTTCTCAGGCTTCCAGTGTGCTGAATGTCAGAACAGACTCCAGGATCCCAAACTTTGCTTTTACACCCGTCTTTGTGTTGATCATCATGATTCCATCCGGGTAGCAAGCAATCTGAATTCCCACTAAAGCGGCCAAATAACTTCCTAGACCCATTCAGTTGAGCTTTACACCAACCTTGGCGTTTAAACTTAAAGCTTCCAACCATAATGAACCTTGCAGGACAATTCTTACCACTGACCATCTTCCTCTTACTCTTAATGCCACAAAGAGCTCTAAGTTGACCATCCGTCTCCAGTAGCCCATATTCAAGTGGAATTAGAAAGCTAAGGGATATGAATTTTACCCACTTGAATGTTGTGAAGGATGATGGCAACTTAGGGAGAGGGGTTTCCAATAACTTTGGCAAGGTGATTTCAAGCTCCACTCCCGTGTGCTCTTCTCTGACAACTTCCACCTCTTTGCAAACTTCTTTAATATCAACCTCTTCCTCTTGGTAGCCTTCTTCCGATTTAATCTCTTCTTCATTACTTACCAAGGGCATGGGAGGCTGTGCTTCTTCTTCTTTAATCTTCATCTCTTAATCGACCTCTTCCAAGTCCTTAACCATGACATGCCTTGGAGGTTGTACACCCTCCTCAACATCAAATGCAACCGTCTTGGAAGGAGGCTCTATGTCTTGACTTTCCCATGGAGGTACAACATCTCTTAAGTCTGCGACCACTTCTTCCTTTTTAATAATTGCTGCTTTGTCCAGTTGTTTAAGTATAAAATCGTACTCATCCTCGATGATTTTCTTTCCATGACAACTCCTTTCAACTACTCCTTCATCTTTAAGGGTCTCTCCTACCTTTACTCGTAGGGCCTCCTCTAGCTCTTTATGAAGTATGGATTCGCGAAGATGATTCCTCCTTTCCTGTTCCATATCAATAGCATAATTGGGATCATCTTGCTCTTGGATTGATGGATGTGGGTGCTCTTCCATGGAGGGTGGTGATGGGATGAAAAGATCATTATGTGATTGAAAAGGAAGTGCACTAGAGCTTGAGGGTTGAATATTGGAGGTAGAGGGTTGGTTCATGCGGGATATAAGATTTTGGAGTGTAGAGGTGAGACCAATGATGTTAGAGATGAGTGTATTGTTATCCAATGGAGGTTGGGGTGGATCTATGTATGGCTCATTCGGTTCATAGGGTGGTTGGTATGGTGGATGTGGGTTAGGGTCATATGGAGGTAAATGGTGTAAAGGGGCTTGTGAGTTTGGTGGTTCAAAGGTATGTTGGGGAGGTGGTTCATAGGCACAGGGTGGGGCTTGTTGGTAATTATAAGGGGATCCACCATATCTATCAGTTTGGTATGCATTGTAGATTGGTCCTTGCCCATGATATCTTGGAGGGTGTTGTTGCCTAAAGGGTTGATCAGATCCTCTTGGCTCCATCCATCTTTGATTGCTTAGACCTTGATACATATTCTTGTTATAGCTTCCACTCCTTTCAACAGATTTAGAACCAAACTCAAAGCGAGAGGGGTGAGAAGTCATGGTAGCTAATAAAAATTAAAAATGAAAATAAAAACAAATTTAAATTAAAAGGTTATTGAAATTTAAATTTTGAATTTGAAAATTAAATTTTTAAATTTTTAAATTTTTAAATTTGAAATTTGAATTTTAAATTTTTAAATTTGAATTTTGAAAATTGAAGTTTGAAATTTTGAAATTTGAATTTTAAAAATGTTTTTTTTTTAAATTGAGTTTTGAAAATTAAAATTTGAATTTTGAATTTTGAGTTTTAAATTTGAATTTTTTGAATTTAAGGAGGAAAGAGAAAAACAATAAAATAACACCAAACTTAAAATTTTTAGATCAAAACGAAGAAAACAACTAAGAACAACTAGAAGGTCAAGATGAACGCGAAGAAAAACTTGAAGATCAAGATGAACACTAAGAACAAATTTTTGAAAAATTTTTAATAACTAAATAAAAACCAATAACCTCTTAATTTAAGAAAAAGCAAAAATAAAAATAAAAATAAAAACAAATAAACAAGTAAAAAGCAAATATTTACAATAACCAATAATAAGGCACACGTTTGCAATTTCCCGGCAATGGCGCCATTTTGAAGAACTGAAGATTGATGGTTTAGAGGTTATAGTAAACTCTCGTTGCAAGTATAGTTACTAAACCAAGCAATCAACATTTCTTACAAACGTTTTGGTTGTCACAAGTAACAAACCCCTTAAAAATTGATAACCGAAGTATTTAAACCTCGGGTCGTCTTCTCAAGGAACTGCAGGGAAGTATGTTCTTATTATTGGTTATGAAGATTGTAAATCCGGGTTTTGTTCCCTAAGGAAAGATTGGGATTATTGAAGTTCAATTCAATTAGCAAAGATAACGATTATCAATCATGTTTGAGTTTGATAACTCCTGAGTTACTGATTTCTTAACCAAGACCAAAAGGGGAAAAAGTAAATCTACCGGAATAAAAATGTCTTCAGATTGGAAATAACAATAATGTAAATAAAAGAAAGCAATAATAAACTGAAATACCTCAAATAACATTAATTCAAAGAATAATCTGTAACATAGAAGAATTCATAAATTAAATTGAGAAAATAAATAAAGGGAACATTAAACCTGGAAATTGAGAAGAGATAATCTTAAATCCTAAAACTAAATCCTAAGAGAGAGAGGAGAGAACCTCTCTCTCAAAACTAAATCTAAATCATGAGAAGTGAATTATGAGAGCATGATCATGAATGGATGCATTCCCCCACTTTATAGCCTCTAATCTGTGTGTTCTGGGCTGAAAACTGGGTCAAAAACAGCCCAAAAATCGCCCCCTGCAATTTCTGTTACGTTCAGGTCGCGGGCAAGTGATGCGGAGGCGTCGTCCACGCGTCTGCGCGGATTGAAGTTCGCAGATGCAACGCGGGCGCGTCATTCACGTGTTTGAATCGCCTAACTTCGAGGCAGCTATAGCAAATTATATATCAAATCGAAGCCCCAGACGTTAGCTTTCCAACGCAACTAGAATCGCATCGTTTGGACCTCTGTATCTGAAGTTATAGATGTTTGAGTGCGAAGAGGTCAGGCTGGACAGCTTAGCAATTTCTCCAACTTCTTGTATTCCTTCCACTTTTGCATGCTTCCTTTCCATCCTCTGAGTCATTCCTGCCCTGTAATCTCTGAAATCATTTAATACACATATCAAGGCATCTAATGGTAATAAGAGAGGATTTAAACATAGGGAACTTAAGGCCAAAGAAGCATGTTTTCAATCAAAGCACATAATTAGGAAGGCAAATGTAAAACCATGCAAATAGTATGAATAAGTGGGTAAAGAGTTGATAAAAACCACTCAATTGAGCACAAGATAAACCATAAAATAGTAGTTTATCAACAACCCACCATGGTACAATCGTTCCTTTTCTGTTTTTATTTTATTTTATTTTATTCTACTTTATTTTTATTAGTGTTCATTCATAATTTCTGCATATTTATCTGCATACTGCATTCTGCATTCTGCATATAAAAAAAGAAGAACCACATGACGCATGAGCGTCGTTGACACATACGCGTCATATGTGCATGCAAAACAACGAAGAATGAAACAGAGAGTTACGCGAGAGCATGGCTGGAAGCGTGCTTTAAGCACAAACACGCCCATGCGTACCCGTCCCTAACGCGTACGCGTCGCTTGCAAAATCAGCCCTCCACGCGTACGCGTCAGCCGTGCGTACGCATGACCCTGCAAAATCGGTGTAAATGGGTATATGGCCAAAGAGTTATGATGGTGTGGGACTGGAATTGTGTTGGAAGCACAAGCCCTATCACACGTACGCGTCCCTGACGCGTACGCATCGTTTTTCCAATACAGGCCATTCATGCGTATGCATCCCTGACGCGCACGCGTCACCTCAAATTTTGGCAAATGTGCAAATTGAACAGAGAGTTGTGCGTGCGCGAGGCTGCTCTCGCGCCAATAGCACAATTCATGTCATGCGTACGCATTCCCCATGCGTACGTGTCACTTGAAAATAGCGCAACCTACGCGAACGCGTGATACACGCGTACATGTCGCAAGCGACGAACAGCTAATCCACCTCAGCGCCTGATTTCAAATCTCCCACCCCCCAATCCTACTTATCTTTCTATTATCATTCTTTCTTCTTTCTTCTCCCTTCCTTCTTCTTTATTCTTTCTTACTTTCTACTACTTTCTCTCTCCTTTTTCATCTTCTTCATCAAGGTTCTTTTTTCTTCTTCCCCTTTTACTCTTCCATTATTACTTTAATTTCTATTCCCTTCTTCTTTTTCTTCTTAATTTCATTATCTATGTTTTCTTTGTTTTTTTTTCTTTTTTTACATCCTTTTAATTGGTGTTAGAAATCTAATTGGGTGATTGTTTTCTTCTATATTTTGCTTGTGGATTATTAAGGAGTTATTGAAAATTAACACTAATTATTTTTAGGTTGCTTGCATGTTCAAATTTAATACTTTCAATAACATATCTACCATGCATACTAAGTGTTTGTGAAAAAAAGCATGTATGGCATTGTGCATTTTTAATTATTCTATCCTTCTACTCTAATGCCTGTTTTTTACAAAACCCCTTAAATATTTTATTAATTGAATATAATTGTCAATACAAACGTGATTGTTAGTTTGTTACATTTGATAATCAAATTAAGAAATTAATGCTTGATCTATGCTACTCATGTCTTTGCCAGCATGCCAATAAACATCTTGCATCTAATTGTCTTACTTTATCATGCTATATTTCCATTTATGTCCTTATCACATGTAGTTGCGACCATGTGTTAACGACATCCTCCTTTACCTTGGCATTGATTATCACTTGTACTGTGATCTTCCTTGCTTTAACCCTTGGCTTTACATGTTATTTTCCTTTTCCCTTTTTCAGGATGGCCACCAAGAAGGGTAAAGAAAAAGCTACTCTCAAACCACCGGCAAGGAGAGGAACAAAAAGAGCACTAGCTGCGGAACCATCCTCAACAGCAGTCAAACCGACAACAAAGAGAGTCAAGAGGATTATCAAGGTCGATGAAACAGAGAAGGCCTTTCCAGTAAGGGACACTGCACGGTTCACTAACCGCTACTGTGAGCAGATGTTCCCCATCCTAGCTGAGTGGAACTACAACAATGAGCACCTACTCATCCTCCCTACCCACATTATTGAGTTTGTAGAGCCCCGCATTGAGTGCAGACAATGGAGATTCTTACAGAGACAGCCACGGTAGGTTAACCTTTCATGGGTAGTGGAATTCTACTCCAATTTTCACATGCCAACCTTGCAGTGTGTCTATGTCCGTCAGAAGCAAGTCCCTATCTCTGAAGGGGCCATTCAGCAAGCCTTAGATCTTCCTCTTGCTCCAGAAGGATTGGACGCATACCAAGAAGTCTCTTTCAAGCACCAGACATACCAATTTGACTGGAACGCCATCCTAAGAGTTATAGCACAACCTGGCAGCAGATGGATCTATGGATACCATCGATCCTGACCTAAGGGCATATTGGCTTTAGCACTCACCTTAGAGGCTCGAGTATGGGCACAGATTATGTCCCATTACATCTTTCCGAGCACTCACGAGTCCTCCTTCACTGCAGATATGGCTGTTCTCCTCTGGTATATCCTTACAGACCAGCCTCTCAACTTACCAAGACACCTCCGGCATGCCATGAGACACGTACAGATTGCAAGCAACCTACCCTTTCCCGCCTTGGTTTCAGATCTAGTCTCAGCAGCCGGAGTCTCCTATAGAGATGGAGACACTAAGACCATACTTCCACAGGATGATCAGTATGTCCCCAACGGGAAATACATCAGACCCCCAGCAGTCACTACCAGTCGGACCGCAGACCCAGTCGAAGATATTCCTTCTACTTCCACATCACAAGCACCTTCAGCAAATCAACTGCTCCTTCAGATACTTGAGAGGTTGGACCGGCTTGACTGGCAAACAAAGTGAAGAGAGCACCGTAACAAGTGCCAATTTACATACCTCAAGGAGCTGATTGTTGGCAACCAACCACCTGCAGAAGACCCAGATACTCCGGACTCCACTTCATCTACCAGTACAGGGAGCCATGACGATTCCGATTGTGGAGATACTGCTACCAGCCCCCTTTGTTCCTGACTGATGGTACCGAGGACGGTACCAAACTTTAAGTGTGGAGAGGTCAGTCAGTACCTGACTTTCGGAGATAATTTCTTTTTCTTAACACCAATAGGTTATTTTTCTTTTGTTAGGATAGGATATATTGTATAGTAATAGGTTTTTGCATGCATGTTTTATTTGGTTGAAAAATAATAAGTTTCTCTTTAAGACCCTATTTTTGAAAAAATTTCACTAATTTAAATCAAAACTTTTGTGTTAAAACTTGTTTCAAGATTGTAATTTGGAACATGGTTTTTGAGTTAAGAACACACAACCTGTGAGATTTGAGCTTAATTACATGGTTACACTATTTAACCATAATATTTTATTCTTGTGTGTCTTCTTCTCTATGATTGTAATTTTTATTTTGTTCCACTCTATATGTCCAATGTTTAATGTGTTATATGCATACATATGATTGAGGCCATTATTTGATTATTAGCTCACTTATCCCAAATAGCCTACCCTTTTAATTACCTTTGTTAGCCACTTTGAGCCTTTTAATCCTATTTGTTCTATATTTTACCACATCACTAGCCTTAAGCGGAAAAATAAATTAATTACCCCAAATTGAATCTTTGGTTAGCTTAAGTTAGAGATTATGTATCAACTAAGTGTGAGAAAACTGTGGGAGCATGGGTTAATAAGGGAATGTGTTATGTTTTTACTTTGATAAAATATTAGGAATTTGGGTATCTACTCATGTGAGACCAGAAAAATTATAAATCCATGTGCATTGATATGTTATGTTTGCTTTTATATTTTTATCTCAAATAAAAAAAAACCCAAAAATATCCAATTAAATAAATAAATAAGGGAACAAAATTATCCCAATGTTAAGTTAATGAAAAGATCAATGCATATGTGATAAAATTAAAAGAAGAGTTGATGCATGAGTATGTAATGCAAAAGTGGGAATTTTGGGTAGTTAGGTATAATTTTAGAAGTTATATAGAGTGTGTGTGTGTGTGTGTATAGGTGAGAGCTTAGGTTAGTGAAGGATTCAATTTATAGCTCACTTAGCCATATATATATATATACCCTCACCTTTACCTTAGCCCCATTATAACCTTGAAAAGACCTCATGATGTTTGCATTGGTACATTAAATACTTGTTGATTGGTTAGGTGAAGAACAAAGTTTAGAAAGCATGACTAGAGAAGAGTAGAGTGATTACCCTATACACTTGAGTGACTAGAGTGCATATACACCATCAGTGAGGGTTCAATGCTTGATTCTATGTTTCCTGCTTTCATGAGCCACCTTCTTACAAGTTTACTTGTCTTTACTGTATGATTTGAATTAGTGGAATTTGATTTATGTTTGTCTTGGATAAATTATTCACTTTTAACCAAGTAGACAGAAACATCTTAGCATATAGTTGCATTCATAGGTTGCATCTCATGAGTATTACTTTTCCTTATTTAGTCTTTTGATCTCCTTGAGCTAAGCATGAGGACATGCTAATGATTAAGTGTGGGGAGTTTGATAAACCACTATTTCATGGTTTATCTTGTGCGCATTTGAGTGGTTTTTATCAATCCTTTGCCCACTTATTCATATGATTTGCATGATTTTACAATCCCTTCTTAGTTCTATTCTATGGTTGAAACCTTGCTTCCTAAAGTCTTTAAATTGTGTATTTTAAATCTCCTTTATACCATTCGATACCGTGATCCATGTGTTCAGTGTTTCAGGCTTTATAGGGCAGGAATGGCTTAGAGGATGGAGAGGAAGCTTACAAAAATGGAAGGAGCACAAGAAATAAAGGAGACAACCAGCGAGCATCGACGCGCACGCATGGCTCACGCGTGCGCGTGATCTGGAGATTTTCACAGTGACGCGTGCGCGTACCTGACACGTACGCATGGATTGGAGTTCTGCAAGATGACGCGTGCGCGTGCCTGACGCGTACGCGTGATACGCGAAGATGACCAGTAATGCGTACGCGTGACTGACGCGTATGCGTGACGTGCGCGATCTGCAGAAATAACAGAAAATGCTGGGGACAATTTTGGGCTGAGTTTTGACCCAGTTTCTGGCCCAGAAACACAGACTAGAGCCAGGAAACATGCAGAGACTCAACACACATTCTCATTAGCATAGTTTTAGGTTTTTAGATTGGAATCTTAGAGAGAAATTACTCTTCCTCTAGGTTTTCTTTTACATTCATAGTTTTATAGTTTATGCTTTTGCCTTGGATATTGAGAAGAGTCATCACCTCCGTTGAAGTTATTATTCTAGTTTGTTTCTTTATTCCCTTACTATTCCATATACTTAATTCTTGTTTAGAGTTGCAATTGGATTATTTTGGAATTTATTAATGTAAAAGATACTTTTCTATTTAATTTCTTTATCCGTTGATTATTCTCACTTTCATTCCAATTAATTTGATTATTATGCTTTCTTTCTACCCCTTGAATATATATGTGAAATTGGTATCCATGTCAATGGAGTAGACTCCCAACTTGACTTGGGGGTTGATTAAAAGGAGACACTTGAGTTGAAATGCTCAAGTGATTAGTTAAATTGGAAGTTGTTGGCTAATTCTCTATTTACTAACGCTAGTCCTTCCCAAGGGAGAGGACTAGGATTTGCGAATAAGAGTTAGCTCAATCACTTGACTTTCCTTTATTTAGTAAGGGTTAACTAAGTGAAAATAACAACCTCTTTATACTACACTTGAGAGAATTCCAACAAGGATAGAACTTCCAATTAATCATTCCCCCAGTCAAGGTTTTTTATTTTGAATAATATAAATCTCTTTTAATTTTCATTGCTTTAATTTACAATAATTTATTTGCCCATTTCCCAAACTCAAAATTTCCCAGAAAACTCCTGATTAATAAGATAGCACCCATTTGTCAACTCGTTGGGAGACGACCTGGGAATCATACTCCCAGTATTTTTATTCTAATTTTGTGACAACCTTTCTAAATTGATGAGCGGATTTTTGCTGGTTAAGAACTATACTCGCAACGTATTTCTTATATTAATTTCTTAATTGGCTGATTTTCGCCACGCATCATAGCCCTTTTTCAAAGGTTTTGGGTCTTACACCAAAGGTATGTCTTGAACCAAACTCTCTAGATCCTCCCAAAACCTTATCTTGTGTTGTTCGTCCGAACCCACTTGTGGTGCATAGACGCTAATCACATGGAAAGCACCTCCCTCCACCACAAGTTTGATAGAGATGATCCGATCTCCCATCCTCTTGACATCCACTACGTCCTTCTTTCACTACTTATCCACAATTATTCCAACCCCATTCCTATTCTTCACCTTTCCTGTATACCAAAGTTTGAAACCAGAAGTATCCAACTCCCTAGCCTTCGCACCAACCCACTTTATTTCTTGTAGGCACATGATGTTAATTTTTCTCCCTGTCATGGTGTCCACCACCTCCATGGACTTTTCTGTTAGAGTGCCTATGTTCCATGTCCCAAATCTCAACCTTCTGACGCTCTGACCTTTAACTTTTACTTACTGAACTAGATTATTTACCCTCGTCCGTTCACGAAAATGCGAGAACCCTTGCTCATTGAACACTACATCCAGGCACCGATGCAGCGGCTCTTGCTCATTTGACACCGTACTCGAGCCATACAGCGCGTTGCTTCCGGGCAACGACCTAGCTTTAGCGCAATAATGTCTTTGATTTATATCATGGAGATTCGACTATATTTTTATGTTGGTTGTCGAAGACCTAACACAACCCTCCTTCTTTATCCGGGCTTGGGACCGGCTATGTACCGCAAGTGTAACATAGGCGAAGTTTTGAATCAATCCATACATTCAAGTAAAATAAATAAAGCTATAAAACAGTTCTATTCTCATCATGAGCTAACTAAGTGCACTAAATATGACTTAGACATTCAAGTCTGATATAATTATATAAGATAGATTCACATGACAGATAATATCATTCATTTCTTTTGTCTTGAGTTATTAGTTTTTGTGTATCAGATATAAACCACACAATATAATATAATAATTCAAACAAGCAGTAAAACATAACAAGACGCTTAAAAACATCTTGTAGCCAGTCATATTAAAGCCTTTACTTCTCAATGCCTCATACCTCATGTAGTCTTACTTCATTCTAACCTCTTAACTTGTCTATCTATAGTGCGCCTTTCATCTAGGTCTATTAGCTCGACCACTAAACATTTTACAGATATCAAATTCCAATATCAGCTTAACCTTATCCAAATATCTCTTTTAGCCCCTGTTTTTTATGTCTAAGAACAACTTTAATTCACATTCCAATCCAATTTTTTAAATTTGTCACTAGACAATTGAGATATTCTGAATCCTATCCCTTGGTAACCTCAAATTTGTGCAAACTTTATACACACATTGCTACGGTCTCAAAATGAGATCTCCTATGATTTGTAAATCATAGCTTTCTAAGTATATCTACTTCAGGAAATGAAAAAAAAAATCGTAAGTCACTGTTCTCACAACGCCCCGCATCCTATTTCTTTTCGACTCTGCACTAATTTGTTTCTTTGATAGGGATATTCTAGAAACACTTAACTTCATCTTAATTTTTATCATATGTCATTTTGAACACTGTGAAATTAACTATAAATTTAGAAGTTAGTCGCATGCTTATAATATTTTTAAAAAGATCAGTTTCAGCTATCTAAAATTTAAATATAAATTCTATAGGCCTAATAATTGAGTTAAAAGTTTTTTTTTAAATCAACTACAGACCAATAATTTTTTTTAAGACTTGAGCAAAGCGTAAAAATATTTTGTACATAACCCAGAGGATAAGTAATAATAATACTTTTTTTTTGTTTTATAATTAGATATAAAATTGCCCTGTTTTGAAATCTTCCTATTTTAAAAGATTTTAGGCGACTTTATTTTCAAAAATTATAAATCTCTCTAAAGATCTTGGATAGTCCTAATTTTTTTGTGACAGCAAACTAGACTTGTTAAGTTTTTACCGAAATTTTATCTCACTTAAAAAAGTAGTACATATTCTGAGAGAATTGACTATATAATTTACTATTTCTATATTATCGTAAGCACCTAATCTCCAATAAGAAATAAAAATCATCAATCATCAAGAAATATTCTAGCACATCAAACTTAAATACATAAATCATACAAATCACATGGGCAAAGGCATAATTAGTCACATATCACTAAATCAATCATATGCAATCACTTTAAGAGCAATTAGACAAGTTGTTGAGTTTAGTAAATATATAACAAATTGATAATGACAAACATGTTTATTTAAGTTGATAACCTAAGTGAGTTTGATGATGTTGGTTTAGTGTGCAGGTCCAAATTATTTTGTTGCAGCCCAATCATATGAAACAAAATGAATCCAAAGCTGATAAATGGAAATGGAATCAAATAATGCACAAAGCAAATCAATCCAAAAGGGAATCAATCTTAAGCTTTTGCTAAGTTCACTTCAGGTGTTGGTTAGATAAGTGAGAAGAGTTCACTTTTTCATTCAAACACCAAAGAGAAAGAAAGAAAAAGCTAATAAAAAAAGCTAATGTCAAATCAAGTTAAGCAAAAGCATAATAAGCAAAGTTCGGAGAAGTTAAAGGTAATTAGTTTTTTTTAACATGCAACTCAATTGCTTCATATTTTCTCCTTTCCTCTGATCAAAGAGATAGTAATAGTAACATAAATGGCATAAATAAAAAGATAGTGTAGTATCACATTTTTAAGGAATATAATGATAATGAGGCATATTAAATAATCGAATAGAGTTTATAAAAGTGCATGTACTCTTGACCACCGACGGATGCACTCTTCAGCCAATGGGGGCAAGTGCCCCCAGTGAAATTTGAAAAAGTACTGAATGGTTTTTAGTGTTATATCTTATTTGTCTCCACTACCTAATTAATTTTGACCCCACCCTCCAAATCTCTAACCCTTTCCTTTCTCCCCCATTTCTAATTTTCTTCCCCTGCCCCAGCCTCCGCCCTCTAGAGCTACTACTGCCAGTGCCACTACTCCGCGTCTCTGCCGGTGTCGCTGGCTTACTGCTGCTGATGGTGTTGCGCCGCTCCCCCTACCCCTCCTCGCGTTCAGCGTTTCTTTCGAATGGCTCCATGACTGTATATAAATCTCCTTGCATTGCCTTCTTCTTCCGCATGGCTCAACTTCTGAATATGCCTTCTTCTTTCATGTCACTGGCTGTGTGCCTATGTGGTTCTGCCGCTGCCTTCGGTATCTGGTTCTACCTTCTTCTTCAGCGTTTCACTGCCTCACTGGTTATCTGGTACTCACTTTGGTTCTTCCTTCTTTTTCTACGTTCCTCTTTTATGTTTCTCTTCAGGGACTTCAGTTCTTCTGGTTCTGTCTTCTTATTCTGTGATCTATCCCTTGGTCCCTGCTCTTCAGTCTTCAGCCTTTCGCCTTCATCTTGCAATCCTGCTGCGCTGGACTTGGGCACCGCACCGCTGATGTGTTCTGCCTCCTCCCCTCCTAGATTTAGCAGTTCATCCCAGTGAAGCAATTGAATAAAGCAATATTAAAATTTTGAAATACTGAAATTCTGCTTCCTTGGACTCTTGTCTCTTGGTACATTCATTTATGATTCACTGAAAGCCTGAAATACTGAATGTCTGAATCACTGATCTGCTTGCTTCATTGCTTATTTGCTTCTTTGTTTAATAATTTATTTAGTTAGTTTGTTAATTTGGTTTTATTAATCTAATTGTTAATTATTTATGTATATTGACTTGTTTTAAATTAGGAATTTAGGATATTATTATTGGTTGTTGTTGAAAATTTATTTGAATGAGATATGCTTGACATTTTTGTATTTATAATTTTATACTGGACCTTTAAATTTGTGTAGAATTGTGAATTATTTGTATTAATTAATTAACTTAGCTTTATAATTTTATCCTATTAGTAATGAAAAAATATTTTAAAAGAACTTTGTCATTGGAGATTGGATCCTAAAATAATTCATCGACCTCTTCTAATAAAAGGAGGTTTTTAGAATTCAAAGTAGAGAGTCTTGTATATATTTTGCCCCCACTAACAAAATTTTCTAGATCTGTCACTGCTCTTGACTTAAATGGCTTGTAAGGTAATGGTAAGAATAGTATCAATAAAAAAAACACAAAAATATGCATGCATTCTCGATTAAAAAGTCTTAAACAATAATTGATTTGCATATGAGAGAACTTGGATGTTGAACATAATGTATGCGTATAAAAGAAAGGAAGAAAGGAATAATGCCATAAAATAAATAATCACAATAACAGGACAATGGCATCATACAACAATAGCATAGATGATAATAATAAGACAAACATAACGCATGCTAAGCATATAAAGTTACAAAAATATAACTCCCTACCTTCTCTTTTTTTTTTTAGAATATCTCATGTGCATTTGGTTATGTCTTTAAGTATGAATAGAGTGTTTCTAGATGATCTATGTTTTGACATTAACACATGCACATTTTGACCAAACAATTATAGTGATAAAACTCAAACAAAACATTCAGGAGTACAATAATTTTCACTATTAGGTGATTACATATTTCTAATCTAATTTTATCACATAGAAAAGATTTCATTATATGACACTAATTATAACTAAATGATAATGAATTAATCTTACAAGTATAGAATATGGCACTATGGGATCAAATTACTCTAATACCAAAAATGTAACACCCTAATATTTTTTGAACTAGCCTTAAACCTTATTGGGATTACATTGGTTGTTGATACTTAAAATTTACGAAATTTTTAAAATAAAAATCTCTATACAAAACATTTCATAAAAAATAGTAGATAACTAGTTTTTATTCTTGAAAGATATTTGAAAATAGTGGAACCTTGATCACAAAAAAACGTTACTAGTTGGAAAGTATAAGTGGACCTAGTGATATTAAGACAGAAAGTGGACGTACTAAATTATAAAGGCAAAAACAATGACAAACTTTACTCATATTAAATAATCATAAAAAAAGAAACATCATAGCCATAATTGTAATCACTCAATAAAGATAAAACAAGATACGCAGAAAATTCTAATTCTCTTAATTTGTATAACTATGACTAAAACAATCGCCTATTCTTCCTCCTTAATATGAATTTGGGTAAGCGCTTAACATTTCGTATTTACGTCCTTGATATCTTGCTGCTAATAGTGCATTTGTCTTTTTACCTCAATCAAGCAATATATTGCTTTTTACTGCGTCGTTTCTGAAGATGGTTTGGAGAGAAGGGTGAGAAATAAAAGTTTCTCAGTAGTTTATCTATATAGTGTCATGTCATTGTATCCATCTCCAGCCACTTCGAGTTTTAAAAATAGAAACAGTGATGATGCAATGTTGTTTAATTATTATTTTGAAAAGTCTTTATTAGTCAAAGTGGTGTGTGACTTTTAGATGCTTCTCATTTACTTATGTTAAGACACATGTGACACATAACAAAATGCCTATGACGTTAAAACATATAGAATGCAAACTCATCAATCCTAACTTAATTTTCTTGTAGGTCATAAAGCAAGGTAAAACAAATAAGAAAAGAATAGTAACATTAGCATAGATAAATCAAATAGAAAGGATCTTTGAATAAAATAAGGATAATAAGCATAATCATAACTCAAACAGAAATGATATTTGGATAAAAGAAGAATCTTTGAATGAAATAAGAATAATAAATTTGATCATAAATCAAACAGAAATGATAAAAGAAGAACAAACATAATCACACTTTTCTTTGTATGTTTTATTACTTTTTCTCATAGCTTTTATGGAAGGTATTGAGCTCAACCGGTATAAAAGGTGGGAGTCTCCTTTCTTTACCGAAGATTCTTATTCCAAACGTTTTGGTGATCACCTTCCCTTATCAAAGGATCATCTCGATCGATCATCTTTCCTTACCAAATGATCATATCAATATCTTGTCTTTGGGGGTCACCTTCCCTTACTGAAGGATCATTCCCTCAGTTTATAATTTACAATCAAGGTTATTTACACATACACAAGAAGGGAGTTATGTCAACAAAGAGATATTATTATATAAAATTGATCAGAGTCCCCTTTCTTTACCGAAGGTTCTTATCCCAAAAGTTTCACTACTAGAAAACTATTTATTACAGATGGATATTTCTGACAGGTTTTATCCCACGAAAATACAGACAGATTTTGTAAGAGAATTTCTATCAAAAACGTAGGAAAATGAATTACCATAAATTACAGATGGAAAAGAGAATCCATCAATAATTCTGTCGAAAAATTTATTTTTTTTGTTGGAAATATTTACCGACGAAAAATCCGCCTATATTTAAATAAACAAGAATGCTGTGTTTTGTTAAATTATTACCGACAGAAAATTTGTCTGTAATTTAAAATATTCCATCAAAAAAATTGAGTTAAACTTAATTTCACCCGACTCTATCGAGCTCCATTCACACTCTAGAGCTTTTTCTCCTCCTTTCCTCACCCACAGCGCCACCGCCAGCCACCATAACCGCCGCAGCTACCTTCTCCTTCTTCTTTTCTCTTTTAAATACTGAACCAGTAGAACACAGCTCCTGTCTCTCTCGTTCTTTCTCGTTTATTTAAACACTGAACCAGTAGAACACTCATCTCCAAATGCTCCATCAATGGTGCCTCTCAGCCTTGCACCGCCGTCGCACCGAACCTCCATTGCACCGAACCTTTGTTGCACCGAAGCTCCGTAACAACCCTTCCTGAATCTTTTACATGTGTTGCTCATGTCTCTTCTTTCAAATCCTAACCTGCAATCTGATAATTTAGCAAAATTTTGGAGGTTAGATTTTCAATTTCATGCAATTAATTCCTCTTTTTCCAATGGATCTTCTCCGTCACGCTCTCTTCCGTTCCTCCCCCTCCTCTGCCACTGCTTCTGATGCCATTATTCGGTCGTTCACCACTACCTCACACCACAATAACCACCGCCAGAACCACAAGTTCCTGGATTCTAATACCTTCCTCGGAAGCTGGCAGCCTCCGTAGGACCCGAAGGAGGCTGAGGCAAAGCTGGCAATGCTTCGAAGGGGCTACGCTAAGCAGGTGAAGGAGGTTTGCAAGCAGTACATCCACAAAATGGAGCTTCTTCAGATCGAGAAGCAGCGCTAGGATGAAGCTCTCAGAGAAGCCCTTAGAGTTGCCAATGAGGAGTGCAAGAAGCTCAAGGCCGAAGCTGCACAAATCAGGGCTCAGGAGCGCAAGATCGCACAACAAGAATTCAGAGAAGCACTCGTGTATTTTTCTTTTTCTTCTTCCCTCCCCTCTATGAATTTTGTTGTGCACACCAAGTGTTCGATGGTTTGCTTATTTGTTGGTTTGAGCTAACATGCACATCAAAAGTTTGTTAATTAGTCTTAGTGGATAATTAGGTAGATATATGTGCTCAATGTTGTGTTTGTGCAGACACAGTGTTTGATCTAATAACTGAACTGCTTTTGAAATAGGTGTTGTTTTCTTTCTTTGGAGCCATAATGGCTTGTTGTTTTCTTTTTTTTGAAAATTGACTAGGCCTGGCTTTGATTTTGCTTCTTTTGTGGTGTTTAGGCATTAGTGACTAGCTTCTGCTCATAGTAATTATACTAGTATCTTCAATTGAGCCTCCATTTTTGAATTCAGATTCAGTCTCTGTTTCTTCACTGTTGTGCTTTTCTTTTACGTGTACATAAGTAGTAATATGTATCTTTATTCTTGCTATTTCACTCTTAATTAATTATTTTTATGTTGCAAGTTCTGTCAAAGGGAGGGGAGGCTATACAGATGACTACTGACCTAATACTGAGCGGGGCAGCATTGAGAACAGAGGTGGCTTTGTCTCAAACATGCCAGGTTCTTCAACTAACCCTGATTTCTATGCTTTGTTGCTACTAATATTCAGTGCTAATTTTTGTGTTTTTTATGATATCTCATTTGCATTTTTTCATATTACAATATTCTTGTGGGGGAGATTGTAACTCGTGTCTTGTGCCTTATCGAATTATGATATGAGTGAGTGATATGGGGGTAGTTCAGGCATTATAGGTGACCACAAAAAAGTTGGACATGCTTTGCTTTTATTCATCATTCTTTTTACTATAGGAACTTGAGTTTAGTTTGCTATGATATTAGTTTACTCAATTCCTTTTATTATAGGTCAGTGTTTCTTCTCTGAGACTGATATTCTCTTTCCTAGAAAAAGAAACTTCTTTTAGAACAGAATGGACCACATGTTGCAAGAATATCAGTTTACGACGTATGCTATAAGAATCATTTTAGTTTTTTTTATTTAATTATGCTTTACATGGAAAGAGGAAAGTATGGCACCAGAGGAAAATTATTTGAATTACAGAGGAAAAGTATTGGCTAGTACAAAAGGACCTTAGCTGGTGCCTAATAGTGTTATTAATGATGTTGTTATTATTGTACTAGGGACTTTGATGGTGTTGACTCTTAAAGTCATCTCTTGTGCATTTAATTATAATGATGGATTGCTGAAGGAGGAAGGTTTGCGAGAGGATCAGAAGAAAAAACTTTTGATCAAATTGCCTTCACTAATTGAATACATTGGTTACTGCCTCTGTTGTGGCACTCACTTTGCAGGAACGGTTTATGAAATGAAGGATTATCTTGATTGGGCAGAAGAAAAGGGGTGCGTTTATCATTCATCACTATTGCAAAACCTTTTGCTTAGTTGATTGTACTTCCAGGATTAAAATTTATGCTCCTTAAGTTGGATGAAGCATTTCATTTTTCATGCTTATACTGGATTTTTCATGCTCCTTAAGCTATCAAGATGTGTGAGCGAGCTTTGGCTTCAACTGATCCAACTGTTACTTCACTAGGAGCCTCTCAACAGGTTTTAGCCTTAATTACTTCATACTCATTCTACTTTCCACAGGTGATTAGCTTCTCTATATAGTCTCTGCTAACCCTATAACAACTGTAAATTTTTTCCAGGCTCATGTATACTCGACCGAATCTGGTGATTGCGCTGCTTTTCTCTCATGGAAGCTTGATTGAGTTATTCATACATTTTGTTTGTGCATGCGTGTTTGTGGATCTTTTCATTTGTCTTATCATTGTGCAGTGCGATGGAGAGGATATGGTTGAACTTGTCAGAAACTACCAAAATGAGTTTAAGGAGTATTACATTCAAATGCAAGCAGCTAAGTGGAATCAAGCCCCTCATCCTTCGCAGGTAATGAGAGCCTCCATTAGTGTGGAAATATCTACTGATATATTGAGAATGATCTTAGGGAGATAAATAGTTATGGTCCTTGTACCACTGTTTGTGCTTCCCCGCTGTCCAAGCTATTTGATGAAGGGGAAAGCTGAACTTTATATTGTAATGCCTGTTTGATTTTGCTATGTGTGTATATAAAACTTCACAAGGATTTCATAACATAATGCAAATGCTAAGATGCAAAGTAATTTTGTTGTTAATACTTAATACTATAATATGCTTTGATGTGAATGCTTCTTGCCCCATAAAAGATGCGCCTCTTAACTGTTTGTGACTTCCCCTAATTGTATTCGTTTAACATATGAAGGTGAAGGACTACAGAATAATCCTTGACAAAACATTAGCTGATCAAGTGTCATAATGGAAAAGCAGAAAGGGACTCATCGATGCAGTGGTAACTGTTCATGCTTGTTTTGGGGAACATGCTCTTACTATGAAATTGGAGATGTATTTATTTGTGAGAAGACCGGGCAAGTTCATGGTACGAAACATATTTTATGGACAATGCGACTGTGTATTTTTACATTGCATAAGTTTAAATCCTTTAGTTTAGACTAAATCTAACAATTCAATGTTTCTTTTCTTTTTCTAGTTTGTAATGATACTTGTAGAGAAGTAATCATGGATCCCACTAATGAGCTTTTGGTCTGTACAATATTAGGACACTGTTTCGATAGATTTCTGTCACCGTCTGAGATGGAGCCGGGTACTGTAAGTCTAAGTCTACTTAATATAGCATAAAATTAATTATCAATATGTCATGCATGCCTATATTCTGAACTATGAATAAATATGCAAAGGAATTGGTGGTTATGTGTTTCTTGCATATTTTTTAATTAAACTTGAATAGAAGTGCATAGAATTGTCTTACAATTGTATTTATTTTCATTTCAGGAGGCTAGAGCACATAGTCCTTGTTCATTACCGCGAAACACAAGAGGTTGTGTAAATCATTTTCCTTCTTGATTTGTCCTTTTTTGAATCTATTTTTCTGTAAAAGTTTAACTAAAAAAAGATGCTTTTAAAAGAAGAGGCTTATTCAAATGCATCCTATGTTTATAAGAGAAAGAGAAAGTCTCACACACTAATTCTAAATGTGTTACATGTTATACCCTTTGATCTGGTTAATGAATATAATTAACATTTTATCATATAGTCACAAGGTTCTCCTGTCACACTTGTAAATTCTCATTCTAGTTCAGCCTCTGACCAACCATGGCTATCAGAAGAATTAGACTCTGGGACCAACACTGCTTATGCCAGTGGTAAGAAATATAATTCATACTCTTAAGGTTATCAATATCAACAACTTTTATTACATTTCTTTCAAGTCGGAGACTTTTTAAATGTAGATGTTAAGGGTTTTTTAGTGGAAAAATATAGAAGGAAATTTATTGGAAGAGCACATGCAATGCACATATGTCTTTAGTCATCAAACATTTTTATTCTTCCCACTACCAACATTTGTGTTACTTTTAGTTTATGCTACTATGTACCAGTGTTGCTGATGCGTGAGCATCTATCCTATCTTTTCCTAGTGAATTTGCATTCAAATTGTTGAGTTTAATCAAGAATTAATCATCTTCTAGACACTATGAATGCTACTTTGAGTTGTGTACAATTCTATTTATTTCAGGTAGTATTCGGATAGATTTGACAGAGTTTTGTAGCAGAAAAGGGAGAAAGTGAATGATGCTGTCAACCCTAACCTTCTTGCACTCCAACAGCAATAACTTGAGCTACAAAGATCCAATTGACACGGTTCTAACGGCATTAGAAAGATAACTTCTATATCTTTCCAACGATATATAATAGTCTATACCTTTCATATGGAATTATTCCCAAGTTTGGCGCCATGATCATCACAATGCCTTCCTTGCTTGCTGCCTTGGTGGCGCCAAACTTGAGAAAACCCAAGTTTGGCACCATTATCATCACAACGTCTTCCTTGCTTACTGCCTTGGTGGCACCAAACTTGAGAAACTCCAAGTTTGGCGCCAGTTTTGGAGTCTGCAGTGGTGCCCTTCTCACTAACGAGCCAGCACGTGATTCCTTAATTATTTTGATTAAACTTTATTTTAATTACAAATAGGAAAAGATATTATTTAGTTTTAGAAAATATATTTTACATTAATTAGGATTAGATATAAAAGGGAAAAGAATTAGCCATTCGGGAAATCTGATCTCTTCTCTTCTACCTCATTCCGCACTTTACAGTTTTACAGAATCCTAGTTTTCACTCTGAACCATGAGCCACTAAACCTCCACTGTTAAGGTTAGGAGCTCTGTCTATTGTATGGATTGATACTATTATTTTTCTATTTTAATTCATGTACTAATTTCTATTTCAAGAATTGTTTTCGTTCTTTATCTTATGAATCTGGGTGGAACGGAAGTATGACCCTTGTTCTAATTGAGTTCTTGTATAACTTGGAAAAGCTCTTTATTGAACAACAACTTGACAATAATTTCTCCTAAATTTCTAATTATCTGGACTTAACAGAATACGTGACATATAATCCTCTTATATTTGGGTAATTAGGATTTCTGTGGCATATAAACTAGAATTGAACTTCACCCTCTAATTGGAATTAAGTGACCAAGGAATTGGCGGTTGATGAAAGTTAAAGGAGACTAAAAAGATATAAGGAATTAGGGTTTAGTCATATATAGTTTGCCATGAATTGAATCTTGCATGATTAAAATAGTTAATAAGAAAAGTCAATCCGGAAGATAGATATCTCTGAAATCTTAACTGTTTTCTCCAATATTATTCACATCAATTTACTGCTTGTTTTTCTGATTCTCTGAATTATTGTTTGACGCAATTGAACTCTCAACACTCTTTTCTGTTTGTCTAACTAAGCTAATCACTCAATCATTGTTACTTGATCCATCAATCCTCATGGGATCGACCCTCATTCACTTGAGGTACTACTTGGTACGACCCGGTGCACTTGTCGGTTAGTTTGTGAGTTATAAATTCCGTACCAGTTGCCATCTTGGTTTATGTAGTTTTTCTTCCCTTGACTAGGTATTATGTTTCCATTCCTTTTATAAACAGGATTTAATGACAATTTGATGGTTGAGAGTCATGAAATGAAGCTTCATGAGCTTAATACACTTGAATGGGATGACCTCGTGCTTTCAAACAACACCTCTATAGCCGCTAGTGGTAATTGTTTGTGCTCTATTACTTGTTGGGAAAAAATCTTAGTGACTCTATTACTTCAAATTTACCTTTTTGCAGGAAATGTTCAATCCTTTAATCAACAAAACCAAAGTTTTCTGAAAGGGAGCTCTGGTAATGTAAGATGATATATTTTCTTTTAAAAAAGGAAGTGAGTCACCATTAACAAAAGGATGACATATGCTCTTAAAATAAAAAGAACAAACAAAATGAAATATTCAAGAATGCAGCAAAAAAGTGGCACAAAACTACAAGAATCTAGGCTATCATCTATTAGTATCACTGAGTTTAAAATTGGTTTTCCTTCATAATTTTTGAAATCATCAACAACTAAGCTAGCTAGGACTTCCATTCATTCATATATATGCTGCTAAGAAACATAAATGTAGTTCTGTTTTGGTAGAGCAGATTAATAAATAAACCTGCCATACATCCCCTGCCATTAATAAATTTTAATTGCAGCTATACCTCGTACATTTTCTTTTAGCTTCACAAAGTTTAGCATTTTGATGAGCTATGTCAACCCTAATACACTCAAGTAGGATTCCTTCACCATTGTACTTAGCAGTAACTCTTCGAGATAAATTAGAGACTCGAGTAAGAGCAAGAACAAAATCATCATGAGTCTTCCATACTTTTTGAACCTGAAATTAAGGAGGCAGAGAAGCCGGAGGCAGAGGATCAATTCATGATTCCATTGTTTGAATCATTGGACACAATAATGATGAATGATTTCTGTACAGAGTAAGTTCCAATTTTAGAACCTAATGAGATCCTTGCTCCATGTGCTAGTGATGCCTTTACTTTATCAACAGCAACAACTATTTCTTCACATAAACAAGCTTTGAGATACAGCAGCATCAGCTACTTAATTGAATAAGAATTGATGAGGACTATGATGATGATGGAGATGAAGATGACACTAGGATTATAGTTGATAAATTTAGTATGGTTGAACAATACACTAAGTTCATATTTTGAATTATAGTTGATGTATCAATATACTTTGTTGATGTATGGTTGTTACTTATTATTATAGTTGATGTATCAATACACTTTGTTTATGTTTTGAATTATATTGACTTGCTTGTTTATAGTACTTTTCTTTTAGTTTGATAATACGATGAATTTATTTATTTTTGAAATATTATAAATATTCGAATACAAATTAGATAAAAATTTGTATTTATTAAATTTATATTTATTTTGTATGAAAACAGGTTTATTTTGCAATGGAAAAATTAAAAAAAAAAATCTATTTTACCTTACTGACGTCTGTATTCAGAGTTTGGAATGGTTTTCCCAGGCTCCAATTATAAACGGAAAATCTATCTCTAATTACCGACAGAAAATTCGTAAAAAAATTTGTCTCTAATTACCGACGGAAAATTCGTCAAAAAATCTGTCTCTAGTTACAGACAGAAAATTCATCGGAAAGTTTGACACTCTGGAGAAATGGAGGAAAAATTTACAGAGAGAAAATCTGTCGGTAACTGGTAAAAATTTGTTGGTAATTTACCGACAAAAAAAATCCATTGGTAAATAATTTTCGACGAGGCTTTTACAGAGGGACAAAATTCGTCGGTAACCAAAAATCCATCTGTAATATAAACTAAATATGTCTGTAAATCTGTCTGTATTAAGTCATTTTCTAGTTGTGTTTGCCAATCACCTTCCCTTATTGAAAGATCATCTCGATTCGATCACCTTCCCTTAACGAAGGATCATTTCGATTATCTTGTCTTTGAAGGTCACTTTCTCTTACTGAAAGATCATTCCCTCAGTTCTTTAATGCATATAAGATGGTTATTATAATGCATAATGCGTATGAAATAAAGAGGCATTATATCATGACATGCAATGCTAACATCTATTTTTAAAAATATTTAAGATATGACATAAAAAATAGTATAAAATTCCTACCTCCAATGAAGTTTGTAGAAATCCTATATATATTCCAACCCAAATAGATACGATTCGTTAGTGACGAGAGACTTGATACATGGCTAGACTTTGTGTATGTTTTCATGTAGGTATGAATCTTTGACTGGATAGAAAGGAAATCTCCATATTCCGTAGTTATGTAATTCAGAGAGGATATCTTCCCGAACAATATATGACTGATATTTGTGAATAGTTTGGTGAAGGATTTAGAGTGAGAGTAAAGAAGTGAGAAGAAATAATAGTTTTGTGATTTTATAATGAAGTTGAGACAGTATATGAATGACAATTTATAGAGATAATAGAAGATAGAGAATATAGGTTACCTAGAACGTTCTGTATAAAAAAAGGGAATAGAATAAGAAAGGAGGACTCAAATAGCTCTTAAGTATGTACAAATTATGTTAGGAGAATCTAACTCGCGTTTAGGTGAAATCTCCAAATTAAAATGTCACTTTGAAAGCCCTATAAAATTTTTTACGTTTGGAATTTGGAAATAGTTATTAGACGCAAATTTATAGAGAATTGAGATAGCTTCAAAATGATTCTCAAACAAAGTCAATCAAATAACCACAACCTGATATATTTCTGAATTACTGTTAGTATATCAGGCTGGCTGATGAGAGCGCAATTTTTTACTATGGACTTATAACAGATTTATCTACATAATTTAATTTGAATTTGATTTTATACTGAACTTAAAGAATAAACTAATTTTTTTATCTTTTCATGTAACTAAAGATCATTCAAATCTCATAAATATGAAATTAGTTATGACTATATCTTGAAAGGTGGTTTATTGTCGGTTAGGAATTCATTACATCTAGTGTTTTCATATATTTGAATTTTAAATTAGATATATTAATTTTTCAAATATATTATTTTCTAATTTTTTATTTTGAATTTAAATCTTAATCATTACCATTTTAATTATTTATTTATTTATTGAATAATGAACCTGATTTAAAAAGTTAAGATGTTACACGTGTTATTTTTTAGGTGACGGTGATGACGAGGTACGTTGGTGACGAAGTGATAAAAAAGGGATAGTGAAACGACTATAGTACAAAAAAAGAAAAAAAATAAAAAGTGAGAGATTAGAATTATAGTGAATAAATAGAATAAAATATTTTTATTTTAGTAAATCTAAAATACAGCCTATTATTTATATTATTCACATCTCGTATTGTTTACCTAACAGAATTCATTTTGTACACTAATGTGTATCGAGCGATTTTATAGCTAACAATAATATACCACAGTTAGTTCCTCTAGAAGGGTCCATTAGTTATTGGTGCTACCCTAGTTAGACGAAATCAAACATCATCAACCCTTCTATCCAACAACTTAGTTGAACGAATTTTAATTATTAAAGATAGCTGTTGGCTTTTTTGACATAATGTGTTAAAGTCGGGGGGCATATTTTCATGTTTAATATATAGATAACTATATTTGAGCCAACAGCACACTTACTAACTATCCAATTTTCTTTTTCACTAAAAGTATAGTTAGTAACCCGGCCTCTAACAGTCACACACAAATGCGCACATATACATGCACATGCTATCATAGTTATTATAATTGTGGCTTATACAATATTAAAAGATATTATTAAATTAAAATGACA
>NC_029792.2:108205295-108206202 GCF_000816755.2 Arachis ipaensis | reverse complement strand
AAGTTGTAAAGTTATTATAAAAATAATAGTCAATATATCCTCATGTCATTATAATATACATACATTTCAAATATTTAAATAGTAAATACATGTATGTCAATTACCCCTCTTATGACGATGAATGAATCAAAGTTGCAGGGATGCATGTAACTTTGGATTGGAAGAGTAAGGCTATCTTTGTTTAAGTGGAAATGGGAAGGAAAAAAAAAAAAAAGAGGAAAGAAAATTAGAAGAAAAATGATTATTTTTTATTGTTTGATTGAGAAGAGAAAATAGAGAAAAGAAAATTGAAAAAAAAGAAAAGTGAAAGAAAAGAAAAGTGAACGGGACTTATTAATTTTTTTTCTCTAATATTGAAAGAAAATTTTAACTAAATTTATCTTTTAAAAATTTTAAATTAGTTATATTAATCTTTTTATCACTGCTATTATATATTAATGATGTCAAAATTTATTGTTCTGATGCGTTAGATAACATCACAACACACATCTGGTAGTTTTAATTGACTATTAATATGATTAATTTATGAAAATATATCAAATTAATATCAAATTGAGAGATTTTAATGCCTCAAGTTCTCTTTTCGATTAATTGATTTGATTTAATTTTATAATTTTATTATATTATATTTATTTAATAAAATATTTACTTTTTTATGTAAATTCTGAATAATATGAGATTAAATCTAATGATATAAGATCATTCAATTTTTTTTTAATAATTAAATATTAGCCAACTTTTTGAAAAGTTGCTAGCTCTAGATTTTTCCATAAAATAATACAGCGCACAACCAAACAACATTACAGAGAGAGAAATCACAGTTCACACCTATGATGCACGGACACTGACACGGACACGGGACACGACACGACACGGGACACGCCGACACGCGAATTTTAAAATCTTA
>NC_029792.2:108201891-108205289 GCF_000816755.2 Arachis ipaensis | reverse complement strand
TAAATTAATTTTTTTAATTATTTTTAATGTCTTATTTTAATTATATCAAGTATTTAAAATATTTTTTATTTTAATAAATAATAATATATACTATATCTAAATTTATTTTAACAATATATATTAAGAATAAGACCGGACACGCCGACACGTGATGATATTTAAGTGTGTCCAAGTGTGTCCGGAGAAGAATTTTTATTTTTTATTGAGACACGGTTTGGACACAGCAGACACACGTGTCGGACGAGTGTCGGTGAGTGTCGTGTCCAAAATGTGTCCGACACGCGGACACGGCAACTCAGCAAAGTGTCCGTGCTTCATAGGTTCACACATACACGATACAACACACAAGCTAATTCTGTATAGATCCACCACCCAACCACGTTTTCTTGATAGGTCCCACGCCAGCTTCCTAATCATTTCAATAACGACTTTCGGAACCTACGCGAAATTTCTTAGTACCCCTAAAGCATGTAATACTCGTTTTTTTATAATGTTTAAAATATTTATTAAAATAATAAATAAATTATTTTCCTTGTTCTCATCCCTGTTGTTTCCAAATGCATCTTTTGGTAACGCCTTAGGAGTTTCATTTTCCAAAATCTCATGAGCATTGACATATTGAGCAGCAGTTTGTTCGCTAACATGTATCATCAACCCAATTGCATCATAGCTTCTCCTAAAAGGTGTTTCATTAAATCTAAAATTAAATAAGCAGTCAATCAGAAATAGTAGTGCAACAATTGTCATTAAATAATCAACAAACCAGAACTAATCACAAGATATTTATTAATCAATAAAATCATAACACATAAAATCAGTAAAGAACGTAACTAGAATTAATCACTAATCAGTCAAGAACCAGAATTAATCATAAGATATTTATTAATCAATAAAATTACAACACATAAAATCAGTAAAAAATTATAATTAATCACTAATCAATAAAATCACAACACATCAAATCAATAAAAAACCAGAACTAATCACATCAGTAAAGAATCAATAGTAGGGTTGCACATGGATCGGATAATATCCGCATATCCGCGGTAATTATCCGCATCCGATCCGAATTTTGCGGATATTATCCGATCCGCAGTATGGTCGGATCGGATTGCGGATTCGGCAGTGATATCCGTGGATCCGATCCGCAAATCCGCATATCCGCACATCACATATGAATAACATAATTTAAGACAGTAAACCCTAATGTGATATGAATTTTAGTATGTTATTTTATAAATTTTATGATATTTTGTTTTTAATTTTTTATGTTGTACTTCAACTTAGAATAATTAAACTTAAATCTTGTGTTATTATTTTGTTTTTGTTATTCAAAAGAACTATTATTGATAATATTCTAGGAGTAAATAGGCTTAAACAGATAAAAAATAAATTTTCTGGATATTTTTTTTGTAAAAAGGCCAAACAAAATCTTAAAATAAATTTTTTTAATTATGCGGATATACCCGATATCCGATCCGATCCGCAAATCGGATCCGGCCTAAAAAATTGCTGATATCGTATCCGATCCGATCCGATGAATGCAGTGCGGATCGGATAGAATTTTATGCCATATCCGATCCAATCCGATCCGTATGCAGCCCTAATCAATAGTCAGTATAGAACCAAAGCTAATCACAAAACATTATTACTAATAAATAAAATTATAATACACAAAATCGAACAAATTACAAAAACAAAGCATAAAAAGAAAAAGAAAAAAAGGAAGAATTGAACAAGTGAAGAACAAATGAGCAACAACCCTTGATTTACGGACAACGCGACCAAACGACCACAGGAAGATAAAAAAGATTAAGGGATGCACCGACAAATTGGAGACTTGGGAGCAGTGGCTACACGGATAGACAACGACAGTAGATTAACAAACAGGCGGTAGTAGTAGCTAGGGTTAGAGAAGAGGGAGTGATGTGGTTTAGAGTTCTCTGTAACTTGAGTGAGAGAGTGAGATGTGAAGAGAGCTCCTCAAATGTTTTGATTTCAATTTCAGAGCCATTTAAACTAAAAATGACATCATTTTTTTCGAATCGGTCGATTTTCAGTTTGGTCCAACAAGCCAATTTTCAATTAATTCAACAGTTTGTTAACAATTTTTTAATAGCTATTTCAAAAAATTAATCAAATTATAATTACTATCGATTCACAGTTAAATTGATCAAATCAGCCAATCCAATCCAATTTTGAGAACCATGCAAATAACTTTAGGAAATTACATGCCTTTTCAAATCAGCTACTTTATTTTTAATTTGAAATATATCTCACACTTCAAGATATCATATTATCATGTTTAAAAGAAGGGCTTTCAAAAACAAATAAAATATTCAATAATTTTATTTTTAAATATAAAAAGTCATGTCATATAATATTTACAAAGCTAAAGTTAAGATGGGCCGCCAATTAATCGTCTAATTAATAAGAATATATTTTATTTTCTTCAAAACGGAAAATCTTAATACCTAACTTTGTCTCCAGAAGGCCAAAACCTTCATTATTCCTTTTATACCCCTTTGCGGAGCCAATGACTCAATAGTATTACAATATACTCATCTATAAATAGTTCCTTCTTGCATTTTCATCTCAATCTCAACCTCAATCAACAAGTCTTTCATTTGCTCTCTCTCTCTCTCTCTCTCTCTCTCTCAAAACTTCAACCGTCACTTCCATATATATATGGCATCATCACAAGTCACCATGTCCAAGTCCCTAACCTTCCTCCTTCTCCTCACCCTCTTTGCGGTGGCCGCCTCCGCACAGGGCACTGTCCAGTCACCCGCGCCTTCTCCTGACGCCGGAGCAGCCGGATCTGTTTCAACCTCTGTGGCCGCTCTTGGAGCCTCGGTTGTGTTGTCAATGCTAGCCATTTTAAACCACTGAATCTTCTGAGTGGATTCGTTTTGTTTTGTTTGTGTATTTGTGTACAAAATCGATTCGTTTCTGCAGAGAGATTCATGTTGTTTTTTAGTTAATTTTAATTACCGAGTGAATTTGATTGTCTCTGTATATTGTGTGCCATAGAGTGAATTATATGTTACACTGTTTACTATCGATTTTTTATTAACATTGTTGTTGAAATTTGTTTATTTATATACATATTATCATTGTAAAATAATGAAGGATATATAAATTTTCCTAGTTTAATCTTTCTGAAATTCTTTCTTAATCTCGTTTTTTTTTTCTACCTTCTCCTTCTGATTCATCCTTATCACAACTTAGATTAATCATTAGTGAAAAAAAAAAAAGTTGTAAACTCTGTTAAAAAAACATAGATATAAGAATAAGAGGATTTGTTGACCCAATATTTCGGTAAGTTGTTTGCTTGTATTAAAAATTTGAATTTATTTTAAAAAGTCAAAATAACTTTTTAGGATTTATTTAAATAT
>NC_029792.2:108168598-108201788 GCF_000816755.2 Arachis ipaensis | reverse complement strand
GGATATATTATCCAATCCAAAACATAATAGTTTCAATTAGATTGAATTCAAAAATAAGTTTGAATGAATAAGATGTAATTAAGTCACAATCATTTGAATTATACTGGATTAGATTAAAAAAATATAAACCTTTACAATTTAAATAGTAATAAATTATATCGATTTTATTTTTTAAATTGATCCAAATTATATTAAAGATATTTTTTTTAGTTTTTGAATAATATGATATTGTTGTAATGTTGTCACTGAAAAGAAATATGTGTAAAAATAATTTTCTCATCTATCTCATTTATGATGACAACTAGTTTTAGAAAATTTAAATTATAATTCTAAATAAATATCATTTGGTCTGAATATAAGTTAATATAGTTTGATATGATTAATAATATGTATATTGGGGTACGTTTATAATAATATCTAATTTATTGAAGGTTAATTTATTATCTAAAATCTTTTTTATAAAATTTGTAGTCAATGTGAAAATAATTTTACTTTTTCTATTTAATGAATCACTCTTAGTTTTTTTCATTATGTGATTAATTTCCTTAATAACCTTTATTATTTTTTCATCAATTAAAAAAAATCCATTTATTCATATATTTTTCCAATAACAAGAAGTAAAAAAAATATTGGCACTATTATATATATGTATGTAGGTAAAAAAATTTTGGCACTATTATATGTATGTATTATCCTACGTACATGATGACTTAAAGTTGTCTTAGGAGAAAAAATTAACCAACAAAATAATGTTATAAAGATAATATAATTTACACATAAATTCACTATATGATGTAATTATATCAATGGACAACAACCCATCTACTTCATCAGCAAGGCTTTATAAAGAGCTAAACTGAACTACCAAAAGAAAGAAAAATTCGCCTACGCCCTCATACTCACCTCTCGAAGGCTTCGACCATATTTTCAAGCCCACACCATCAGAGTGCGGACTAATCAACCCATAAAGGCATCCTGCGAAAAACAGATTTAGCCGGAAGAATTCTACAGTAGGCAGTTGAGCTATCCGAGTTCGACTTAAAATACGAAGCTCGCACCACCATCAAGTCCCAGTACCTGGCAGACTTCGTCGCAGAGTACACTGACACCCCAATATAGAACCTCTATGTTGACAGCTCATCAAACAAAGCCGGGAGTGGAGTAGACGTTATCCTAGAAAGCGACCAAGGGACGCAACTCGAACTCTCCTTAAGGTTTGAGTTCCCCACCTCAAATAATCAAGCCAAGTACAAAGCCCTACTAGCTGGTTTGAAGCTAGCTAGGGAGGTTAGGGCCCAAAAGCTTACCATCTTCAGCGATTCACAAGTAATCACCTCACAAATAGAAGGAAGCTACCAGGCGAAGGATCCCACCATGAAAAAGTACCTAGAAAAAACCAAAGAACAGCTCCGAAACTTCCTAAAATATGAGATCCGACATATACCTCGGGAGCAAAATGCCTGAGCCGATGCACTTTCAAAACTAGCCAGCATCAAACCACGGGGTAATAATAGAAGCCTCATCCAAGAAACCCTACAATACCCATCGACCTCAAGGGAAGAGAAGGTCCTAAACATATCGGACCATGACCAAGGGTGGATGACCCCCATAATCAACTACCTTAAGTCCGAAACACTCCCCACAGAAAAGAAGGACGCGAAGAGGCTCATGCGGGAGGCACAGTACTACACCTTAATACAAGACGTCTTGTACAGAAGAGAAATCTCAACACCCCTCTTAAAGTGTGTTCCGACTTCTGCCACAAAAGAGGTCTTGGAGGAAGTTCACAGCGGCATGTGCGGCAACCACCTCGGGGCACGGGCTCTATCCAAAAAGGTACTCCGAGCCGACTTCTACTGTCCAACCTTACAAAAGGAAGCGATAGAATTCGTCAAAACATGCCCCCCTGCCAAAAGCACGCCAACTTCCACATCACCCCACCTGAAGAGCTCATTTGCGTCACGTCACCTTGGCCGTTCGCAGAGTGGGGGCTTGACCTCCTCGGACCATTCCCCAGGGATCAGGGCCAGTCAAATTTCTCATTGTAGGAATAGATTACTTCACAAAGTGGATCGAGGCAGAGCCATTGGCCACTGCCACCGCCCAAAGAAGTCAGAAGTTCCTATACAGAGACATCGTCACAAGGTTTGGGGTTCCCCACTTCATCACTACAGACAATGGGACTCTGTTCACCGACACGGGCTTCAGGAACCTGGTAGATGATCTAAAAATCAAGCACCAGTTCACTTCAGTAGAACACCCACAAGGCAACGAACAGGCGGAGGCCACCAACAAAGTCATATTGGTAGGGTTAAAGTGTCGATTACAGGATGTGAAAGGAGCTTGGGCTGAAGAGCTCCCCAAGTCTTATGTGCATACCAGACAACCCCACACTCTACCACGGGGGAATCGCCCTTCCGACTTGCTTACGGAATGGAGGCAATGATCCCCATAGAAGTAGATGAAAGATCCCCTAGGGTGATCTTCTACAGTGAAGACATCAACTCTGAAGCACAAAGGGAGGAACTCGACCTGCTTCCAGAAGTCCGAGAAAGAGCTCGGATCAAAGAAGAAGCCCTAAAGCATCGAATGGCCTCAAGATATAACCGGAAGGTAATCCAACGAAGCTTCGCTACCGACGACCTCATTCTAATCCAAAATGACATCGGAGCAGGTCAGTCTGGAGAAGAAAAGCTAGCTACTAATTGGAAAGGACCATACCGGATTACGGAAGTACTAGGAAAAGGTTACTACAAGGTGGCCGACCTCCAAGTGCGGGAGCTCCCGAGGTTATGGCACGCCTGTAACCTAAAAAGGTACTATAGCTAGAAAAAAGGCCTTAAGTCAAGGTGCGCTCTTTTTCCCACTAAAGGCTTTCTTAATAAGACACCAGGCCAAGACCTCGAGGCAACCCGACTTGCAGGGAGGCTCCACACATGTACATACTCTTACTAACGCTTTAAATTCATTACATTTTATTTTAGTAAACATAGAGATTCCCCAAAAAAGTTTTCTACTAAGGCGCATTAATTTACGCTAAAAAAATGCGAAATTCATCGTCTGACTAGAAAAAGGTCGGCAAGGTGAAGCAACAAAGCCAAAATCAATGTGAGAAGTTATGAAAGCAACCCCTATAAAGTGAACTGAAAAGGTCGAATAAAAAATAGGGTTGCAAAAAATAACTTGAAAAGGCCCGACAGAGAAGTCAGACCAGCTAAAGGATCACTAAAAAAGGGGAACAAAGCCCACCTAGCCATGCGAAAGGTAGAAAAAACCTAAAGTATCAAAACTGTCAAGCTAAAAGGTAAGAATCCGAAAAGGACACTACTTAAAAAGCAAAAGGCAATCTCAAAGCCAAACAAGGCTCGAAAGTCGTCCAAATGAACTAAAAAGAAAAGGTTCTACGTAAGAACACTACTTAGAATGTCATTGGAAAACGACTAAAATCCCGAACAATAAGTGTGAAGATTGCCAACAAAGCAACTCAGCAAAGCTGCCAACATAACTAGAAGTAGACCAATGCACCTAAGGTAGAAGTTCCTGAAAGAACACTACCCCGAGGTCATCAAAAAAGATGTTGGTCAGAAAAGACCAACACCTAAAGAAAAAATGGCTAGGCCAAAGCCCACAACCAAACGCTACCCCAAGAACGAAACCGAAAAAGGGTAAAAATAGCAACCTGAGGATGGGAACAGTTCTCAAAGGCCAAAGCCAACACACTCCCAGGATAATTAAAGACAAGTTAAAACATTAAAACTCAAAGGTTACCTCACGGCAACCTAAGAGTAAAAGTGTTTTGATCAAAAACTAAAAAGTTGCTAGGGAGCAACTATGAGTGTCAAAGAGTTATCCAAACAAATTACAAAACCAAAAGTTCAAAGGTCCACAAGTCGGACCATATCAATACATAATCAAAAGAGAGATAAAAAAGAGAGAGTCACAAGGGGTCCAGCTTCGCTCCTGTCGCCGCATCCTAAGGAGCAGGAGAAATGACTGAGATCGGGACGACTCTGACGACACCATCAGGGCCATTCAAGACCTCCACGTCGGGATCGGCCTCAGGTCAGGATGGCTCAACAGAGGAAGCTTTGGCAGGAGGTTTTGGGGCAGGAATTTCATCATCATCAAGGGCTGGCACGATCTTACCATCTTCAACAACACTATCCATACTAAACAAGGTAAGATCAGCATCAGGAGCAAGAACCCGGACCTGAGCTTTTAAATTCTCATAGAGAGCGGTCATGCCATCCACTACATGACCTTGCAACTTAGCGTAATCGTCATAAGAAGACTGGAGTTTCTCCTTGATCTCCAGAAGCTCACCATAAGTCTGGGTGTAGCTCTCCTTAGCTTTCTTGGCCATATCTTCAACCAAATTGGTAGCCTCCTCCGTGGCAGTAGCCCCGGCCTTCTCCCTCTCCACCATAAGCTCCAGCCTGACGTTCTTTACCTCTAGCTCAAGCCTCAGACCCTCCACTCTATCATAATCAGCCTTAGCTTTCTCAAGGAAGGCACTAGTAGCATGGATAGGAGACTTCTTGAAATCCCTAGACAGAGCGGCTCTAAGATTGGCCATTCGGATGCTGTTACTGGCTATGAAATCAAGATGGTGAAGAATGGACATATCATCAGTTGGAACGAAGCCATACGAGGCAATACACTCCGCAACAAAGGCCACACTGTCGAAGTCCTTGTCGTTAAGATCATATGCCCCAGCAGTCCTCGGCCTCTTGGGAGAAGGACCAGATGAAGAAGGAGGGGAGGCAGCACCAGAAGTCCCTAGAGGTGGATCAATAGAGGCCACCCGAACTCGAGGGGTCGGGATGACCTTCCTCGGACCCTGAGGACCAGAGTCCGGCTCTTTCGGCGGGACCTGGGAAGAGCCCTCCCCCAACGACTTCCTCTGGATATTTTGAGCGGCCACTGTTTTCTTAGTCTTGCCGAGAAACTTCATGGAATCAAAGCCGGCAACCATCTCTGAAAAAGATCACAAAACAGTTATACAGTGAACAACTACAACACCACGACAAACCAAAAACTTTAAAGAAGTCGGACACTACCTAACTCAGAACGGAGAAGAGCGGGATCCCCTAAAAATTTCTTTGTATCAAAATGAGGAGGCTCCCCCCAGTGCTCCTCCAAAACACCCACAAAGGCCCTCTCCACCTTGTCAAGACTCTCTAAAGAATACTTAAGAACTACAGGGTTCTTTTGCCACTAAAGAGGAAATGTAGGTTCATTGTTCTCATCTAGAAAAAAAGGGTGGACATCCTCAATAGCCCGGATCTTAAAATAAAAATTTTTGAAATCATGAAAGGAGTCATCAAAAATAGAAAAAACCTTCTTTCTCTGGGTAGCCCGGAAGGAGATCCAAGAAGCCTTCTTCTTGGCCGCCCCCAGTTTAGTCATCACAAACAGATAAAGAAAAAGACAGAGGAAATGTAGGACACCTAGCTCCTAACACAGCAACTGAAAAATTTTCAAAAAGGCCCAAGAATTGGGATGAAGCTAAGAAGGGGCTACATTATAGTTCCACAAGATGTCGGACTCAAACTCGGTAAAGGGAAGGGTCACACCCAATTTGGTAAAAAAACAATCGTAGGCATAAAAGAAAGGACGCTCTGCCTGACTTAAAGGAGGAAAACTGACCCTCTCCTCAGGATTGGGCGACACCAGCTCGTAGTTTTTCTCTTCCTCTCTATTTCCACGGATCCTATGATGCCTCCTAAACTTCTCACAGTACTCCCGATCTGCCACAGTAACACACCCTAACACTATGGAATCTAACCAATCGACCATACCAGGGAGAACCTTTGTGGATATTTCAACAATATTTCTACGAGAAGACATAGAAACTATACCTACAACAAGAAAACAAAGGGACGTCACCACCAAACAACTCAAGCCAGAAACAAGAAGATGAAAAACAGGCAGCAAATAAGCAACATAACAAGCAAAAGGGCACCCCAAGGTTCACAAAAGATTACCACTGAAACCCAAAGGCACCCTTTGGAGGCAAAGCAAACACAAGAAGAGAAGAAACCCAAGGAATCAAAGAAAATCAAAAACCTAACCCCTTCAGCAAAACGCGAAAAGTCAAAATAAAAAAGCCTCAACCTTTTTGAAAAAAGAAAGAAAGATCAAAACTTCCAAGGGAAAAACAGAAGCATGCAGCAGAAACAAAACACCAAGTAGAGGAATCATGACCAAGAAAAAGAAGGTGAAGTACACGAAACAGAGTACTAATATGCGATGAGAAAGGAGCAGTGAGAGCGGATGCACAGCAAATCGCGAACGATCCACAAAATGTCTCGAAAGCTTCAGATAAGAAGAAAAGCTTGGGGCAAATCAAAGCAGATAGAAACAAAGAAACTAAAAGGAAGTAAAACCCCTTTGATTTCAAACAAAATGCAAAGAGGGAAAAAAAGAAACTAACGCCCTCGAAAATGATGCAGCAAAGCAAAAACGCTCGCGTTTCAAAAAGGCATTAAAGACGCAAAATTCGCACGAGAAGGAGCAAACCAGGCATGACCGAGCAGATGCTTGAACATGACTTCCCCAAAGAGGTCGAAGCTCAGAAGCACAACCTCATGGAATGGTCGAAACTCAAGCAGGGACACTGTTCATATCCTGGACTGAGCTCTAAGGTCTGGATTGGATGAAGACAAAGGGACCGACCTCGTTAAAGTTCGGCCCATTAAGACGACCTCTTCACAGAGAGTCTGGATGATCGCCAAGGAGGCCCAAGGAGACTCAAAGTAAAAGAACCACCGCCCACTAGAAGGCGGTTCGCCAAAGATAATGATCTCACCCACAAAAAGATAAGATAAGATAACTTATCTAAAAGGAAGATCATCAAACACTACTATAAATATACTGGAGCACCCAAGTATAACTCATACTCCAATTCTACAAAAACCTGCCTAAAGCCCGTACTGACTTAAGCATCGGAGTCTCTTGCAGGTACCACCACCCACCGGTGACCAAGGACCAAGCAGCGCCTTCCACTCAAAAAAGTCGGACATGACAACCTTGACCAGACCAGAAGATCTCGTCCGAGATCAACCTCCCTATTTCAGGTAACCCTCGGAACAGTCGGGCAACAGATTTTTGCACTTTTTCGTGCTTAAGTCAGTGCGTATCGTGGTAATAATAATGGAAATTTTAAGAAAAAGAGGTATTATCATTAATGAAATGTAACTTTACAAAGATGCTTTGGCTACTAAGGGAATAATTTTCAGGCCCCAAGCCCCCGCTTTGATGGCTCGTTAAAACCCCCTTCAGGAAAACCCTTCTAGGAAAAAACCATGATGTCGGAAAAAAGAGTACATCAGAGAACGGAGTATGCTTCTAGCTATAACACCTTTTCATATTGCAAGCATGCCACGACCTAGGGAGCTTGGCTCCACTCAGGTCAGACACTTTGTAATAGCCCTTGCCCAGGACTTCAGCTATCTTGTAAGGTCCCTTCCAATTTGCAGCAAGCTTCCGTTCGCCCGACTTGGTTACTCCGATGTTATTTCGTATTAAGACTAGGTCGTTTATGGTGAAGCTCCTTCGAATGACTTTTTGGTTGTACCTTATTGTCATCCTTTGCTTTAACGTTGCTTGTCTTATTTATGCTTGCTCTCGGACTTCTGGAAGTAGTTCGAGCTCTTCTTTTTGGGCTTGGATGTTGTCAGCCTCGTTATAAAATCTCACCATTGGACTTTTCTCATTGATATCAACAAGGATCATGGCTTCTATTCCATATGCAAGTCGGAAGGGTGTTTCTCCAGTTGTGGAGTGAGATGTTGTTCTGTAAGCCCATAGTACTTGAGGAAGCTCTTCAACCCAAGCTCCCTTCGCATTTTTCAGCCTCTTTTTTAGTCCTGCCAATATAACTTTATTGGTGGCTTCAGCTTGTCCATTGGCTTGAGGATGCTCTACTGATGAGAGTTGATGTTTGATCTTCATGCTGGACACCAGATTTTTGAATGTGGAATATGTGAACTGAGTACCATTATCTGTGGTGATAGAGTGGGGGACTCCGAACCGAGTAATTATATTCTTGTAAAGGAATTTCTAACTTCTCTGCACTGTGATAGTTGCCAATGGTTCTACCTCTATCCAATTGGTGAAGTAATCCACTCCTACAATCAGATATTTGACCTGTCCTGGAGCTTGGAAAAAAGGTTCGAGTAGGTCTAACCGCCCATTTTACAAAGGACCAGGGAGAGGTCACGCTGATAAGCTCTTCGAGAGGAGCGACGTGGAAATTGGCATGCATCTGACAAGGTTAGAACTTTTTAATGAAGTTGGTAGCATCCATTTGCAAAGTCAACCAGAACAATCCAGCTCGTATCACCTTCCTGGCTAAGGACCTCGCTCCGAGGTGATTTCCACAAATTCCATTGTGTACTTCTTCCAAGACTTCTTCTGTCTTAGAGGTCGGGACGCACTTTAGCAATGGTGTGGATATTCCCCTTCTGTAAAGGACACTCCACACTAAAGTATAGTTCTGGGATTCCCTTCTGAGTTTCTAGGATTCTTTTTGTTCCTCAGGAAGGATGTCGAATTTCAGATATTCGACTAGAGGAGTCATCCATCCCAAGTTTAAGCCTGAGACATGTAGGATGTAGAATTTCAAATATTCATAACTGTGGGCTCCTGGAGAGTTTCCTGTATCAAACTTCTATTATTTTCTCCTGGCTTGGTACTTGCTAGCTTGGAGAGAATATCAGCTCGGCTGTTGAGCTCCCAAGTTATGTTCCTAACCTCGGTTTTTAGGAATTGCCTGAGGTGCTCTAGCATTTTTTCCAAGTACCTTTTCATGTTAGAATCTTTTGCCTGGTACTCTCTATTAATTTGAGAAGTTACTACTTAAGAGTCACTAAAGATTATTACCTTGTTAGCACCAACTTCTTTAGCGAGTTTTAGCCCTGCAATCAGAGCTTCATATTCAGCCTAGTTGTTGGAAGCGTGGAACTCAAATTTCAAGGATACCTCTATCTGAGTACCTTCTTCATTGACCAATATTATACCGGCTCCACTTCTGACCATGTTAGAGGATTCGTCTACATAGAGCTCCCAGGTCGTGGAGGTCTCGCTCTGACCGCCTATGTATTATGCGACGAAGTCGGTAAGACATTGGGCTTTGATTGCTGTCCAAGTTTCGTATTATAAATTGAACTCGGATAACTCTATAACCCATTGAACCATTCTACCTGAAATATCTGTTTTCTGAAAAATCTGCTTCATAGGCTGGTTCGTTCGGACTCTTATGGTATGAGCCTGGAAGTAAGGTCGGAGCCTTCTAGATGCTACAATTAAGGCGTACACAAACTTTTCAAGTTTTTGATACCTTAATCCAGGACCTTGTAGCACCTTGCTAGTGAAATAGATGGGATGTTTTTCGACCTCATCTTCTCGTGTTAATGCTGATGCCACAGCCTTCTCAGCGATAGCTAAGTATAATACGAGTTCTCCCCCTGTTTTCGGCCGAGTAAGGATAGGAGGCCGGCTCAAAAACTTTTTGAACTCTTGAAAGGTCTCTTCACATTCAGGGGTCCACTCGAACTGGCATCCTTTTCAATGTAGTGAAAAAAGTGGTAGAGATCTCAATGCTGATCCTGCCAAAAATCTAGATAGAGCTGCAAGGCGACTATTCAGCTGTTGGACTTCCTTTAAACAGGTCAGACTCTTCATTTCTAGGATTGCTCTACACTTATCCAGGTTAGCCTCAATTCCCTTTTGTGCCATCATGAATCTTAGAAATTTTTCAACTTCCACTGCAAAGGTACATTTGGTAGGATTTAGCCTCATACCTTGCTTCCTTATAGTATCAAAGACTTGTGAAAGGTCGACCAAGAGGCTGATGCATACGCATCAACTTGTATTTTTCTATGCTTTTTCATATCAAAATTTAATTAACCAAGCTTAATATTGAGTGTTTTTGTGTTTTAGTTGTATATTGCTTTCACCTCTTTAATTTAATTTATGTTGTAGAAAATGGTAGAAAAAGAAGCAAAAGAAAACACAAAACAAGCATGATAAAAAGCATGCAAAGCACCCCTGGAGGCAATTTTTATGGGCGTTGGCAACGCCCAAAGTAACTAGCGCTGCCTCAAATGACGCTCGCAATGGCCTCTTGAAGCTACAATTTATGAAGGCCACGCGTACGCATGGGCGACGCGTATGGGTGAGAGTGATACTTTTGCAAGGTGACGCGTACGCGTGAGGGTGAAAGCGTTAACCACGCTAACGCTATGTCACTAACGCCAGTTTGGGCATTGTTAACGCTAGCGTCACCTTAACAATGCTAGCGATGAAGGACACGCATACGCCTGGTCGACGCATACGCGTTACAAGTGCCAAAAATAGTGATGACGCGCACGCATGGGCGAAGCGTATGCGTGATAAGTGCCAAAAACAGTGATAGCACACACACTTAGGCGAAGTGTACGCGTGACAAGCGCCAGAAGCAGTGGCAACGCCCACGCGTGGGCAACGCATACGCGTGAGAGTGAAAGCGTTAACCATGCTAACGCTATGTCACCAACGCCAGTTTGAGCGTTGGCAACGCTAAAGTTGGTGCCAATAACGCCAAAGGACCCCTGGAGCATCATTCTAGTTCAATTAAACTTACTGCAAGTGCACTCAAATTTCAAGCAAGCAAAGCCCACTAATATTACTCAATCAAGGCCGCAATAAGCATCTAGAATAGTTAATTTTCAGTTCATTGTAATTTGTTTTCAATTTTATTTGAGTTTGTAATTTAGGAGAGCCTATATATATGATTTAGTTTCATAGAATTAGAAAGCAATTTTCGGGGAGGGGTCAAACACTTGATATGGAAAAATTTAATTCTGCATAACTACCGACAAGTATGCCAGGTCGTATCAAGTAATAAAACTTACTTAGAGTGAGGTCGATCCCACGAGGATTAAAGGATTAAGCAATAAATAATTAGTTGATTATTCTAGTTAGACGGTTCAATTTGGAGTGATGAGCAAATAAGAAAATGTAAATGACTAGAAATTAAAAGAAAGTAATAAAGTGCAAGGAAAGTAAATGGCAAAAATATAAAGTGTTGGAAAATTAAAGAGCAAGAAAAGTAAAGTACGGGAAAGTAAAGTGCAAGAAATAAAAGTATAAGAAAGTAAACAATTAGAAGTAAAAATAAAGCAAAGCATTGGGATCAAGAGATATTGCACTCTCAGGATCAACAATTCCCATCTCCTCTTTAATCATGCAATAATTGATATCTTGGCAAATCATAAGTTATCAAACCCCAATCTCTTGGTGATTTTATTTCTCTTAACTTGATCAATTGTCAATCTCTTGATCTAATTGGTCATGAGAAAAAATGAAGAATGGTCTCTGATTTAGAGCCAAACAATTTCATGAATCAAGTATTGGGAAGGTTATATGTCACGTACCAATTCCAAACCCAATTTCATAACCATTGTGAGAAAGAACTTCAAGAACAATTATATTTTCCCTATCTCTAGGCTCCTATAGAATCCAAGTTAGATTCAATTTCTTTCTCAAGATAATTGAACCCTTGTGATGAAGAACGAAGATTCTTTCTTAAGAAACAATAAAAGAAGAATTGAAGATGAAGAATGAAAATAAATCAACTCATTAAATTGCAATAGAGCTCTCTTTCCCAATGGAAAGAGTTAGTGGCTCATAACTAAAATATTTACAAAGTAAGAAAGAAAATGGAGGAGGAGAAGAGTGTGTGAAGGGAGTTTCCTTGTAGGAGCTTTACAAGTTTTTGCTTCAGATCTTCTGCTAAACTAGCTCCTATGATGGTATTTTTCCCGGCTTCTTACCCAATCTGGACTTCTTCCATTTTTCCTCTGGGCTGTGGTCGTAATTCTTCTCTTACTCTAACTCCTCTGAGTTCAATTGTATTGACTTCCTTGCCTTTACCCCTTAGGTTTAGGCTTTCATTATAACACTTCCTTGCCAGCTTCTGGTCTCCCCTGATGGGAGTAATCCCTTTTTGTGTTCGAAACTTCATGCAGAGGTGAGGAGTAGAAACAACCGCTCCCAACCAATTTAATGTCGTCCGGCTTATCAGAGCATTATAAGTGGAGGCCACATCGATGACAATGAAGTCGATGCTTAGAGTCTTAGACTTCAGCCCCCTTCCAAAAGTTGTGTGTAGGGAGATGAAGCCTAGTGGCATGATAGGAGAATCTCCCAACCCAAAGAGTGTATCTGGGTAGGCTTTTAGCTCCTTCTTGTCTAGTCCCAGCTTATCAAATGTCGGCTTGAACAATATGTCGGCTGAGCTCCCTTGATCCACCAGAGTTCTATGCGGATGAGCATTAGCGAGGATCATTGTAATTATCACCGGGTCGTCATGCCCGGGTATGATTCCCTATCCATCTTCTCTGGTGAAGGAAATTGTGGGGAGGTCGGGTCCATTATCCCTGACCTGGTAAACTTCTTTTAAATGCCTCTTCTGAGATGACTTGGTCAGCACCCCCTCCATCAAATCCTCCTGATATTATATGAATGTGTCGTTCTGGAGTCTGCAGGGGCTGACCGATAAACCCCAATTTCGTGGTTTATCTTGTGCTTAATTTAGGGGATTTTATCACCTTTTTTCACATCTATTCAATGAAATAGCATGGTTTTGTAATTCTCCCTTAAATTGTGCCTAAGTGTAAAAACATACTTTTTTAGGCACTTAAATTGGCGATTTTAATTCCATTCGATGCCTTGACGTGTTTATTGAGTGATTTCAGGTTCATAAGGCAAGTATTGGATGGAAGAAGTGAAGAGAAATTTATGCAAAATGGAGAATTCATGAAGAAATGCGCATTTGGAGAATTGAGGGCCACGCGCACGCGTCACTCACGTGCATGCGTGCATTGAAGATTCGCAAGCCACGCGCACCTGTCACCCACGCGTACGCGTGAGTAGAGGTTTTGGCCAGCGATGCGCACGTGTCGTCCACACGCACGCATGACGCTCGGCACGTGACTCACTTAAAGTGAAATCGCTGGGGCGATTTTTGAGCTGTCCAGGCCCAAATCCAACTTGTTTATGAGAGTATTTCATGTAGAATTTAAGCTTGAGCAAAGGAGGGAGCAATTAGTTGTAGCTTGGCATCATGTAGTTTAGTTTCTAGAGAGAGAAGCTCCCTCTTCTCTCTAGAATTAGGGTTCTTAGGCTTATTTCCATCTTAGATCTAGGTTCAATTTATTGTTCTCATATTGTTTTCTTTACATTTTCATGCTCTAGTAGTTTGATCCTCTTAGTTTTCATGTCAATTTCCCTTTTATGCCTCTTTCATGTTAATGAACTCATGTTGGATTTGGATCTCTTTTAATGCAATTTAATGTTTGATGCTCTTTTATTGTTGAATTGAGTTGTTATTATTCATTCCTTGCAATTGGTAGTTGGTAGATTTTATTCTTCCTTACAATTTATTATGCTTTCCCTTTATGCCTTCCAAGTATTTGATAAAATGGTTGGTTGGATGTTAGAGTAGCTTTTTGAGCATTCTTGGCTTAGAAAGAGGAATTAGGCAACCTTGAGTCATTAAGACCCAACCTATGTTGATGATCTAGAGTTGTTAGCTAATATTGTTTCCATTGACTTTAATCTCTTGCTAATTCAATTAGTAAGTTGATTAGGACTTTTGGATTGAGATTTGCTAGTCTTGTTTGACTTTCTCACTTGTGAAGATAATATTATACCTTCTTCCATTGTTAGAGATGACGAAATAAGATAAATTTTTGTCAATTATTGTTATTAGTGACTAGGATAGAAAGCCTATGATCTCAATCTTTGCCATGAATGTCTCTCTTTATTACTTGCTTTCTTTAATTGTTTACTTCACTTTCTTGTCATTTATTTTCTTACCCCCTTTTTATCGAATCAAACCCCCTTGCATCTTCATAGCCAATAATTGACAACTTCATTGCAATTCCTTGTGAGACGACATGAGGTTTAAATGCTTTGGTTAATTTTCATTGGGGTTTGTACTTGTGACAAACAAATTTTTTATGTGAGAATTGTTTATTGGTTTGGAGCTATGCTTACAATGAAGTTCTTATTTCTATAAGAGAAATTCTAGACCGACACAACAAAGCCTCATTATCAAAATGGCGCTGTTGTCGGGGAATTGCAATGGTGCTATGTTATTGGCTATTGTATATATGTGAATATTTTTGCCTTTTGCTTCTTTGTTAATCTATGCTAGTTGTAGGACTTTGATTTCTTTGTTTCTTGTTAGTTTTTGTTTTGTTTTCTCTTGTCACTATGAATTCTCATCACTTTGCCTATGAGTGTGGTTACAACTATGTTGTAGGAGATGGAAATTATAATGACAACACGCATCAAGGATGGGACAATCAAATGTGGGAGTAGCCTCAAGCATTTGATCAACCTTCATGGCAACAACCCCCACCAATGTATTATGAGCAAGAGCCACCCCAAGATGCATACCAATCTAATATATGTAATGACCCTCATTGTGATTGTCAATCACAATCACCACATACATATGACCCTTTCCCTCAACATAGTCCCCAACAATCTTACTCACAAACTTCATATCACCATTCACCTCCATATGATCCTAACCCATATCCACCATACCAACCACCATATGAACCATACCTAGAGCCACCACCATTCCAATACCAATACTCCCATGAACCACATATTCCATACATACCACCTCAAAACTTTCACCAATATGAACCACCTTCCAACTACAATGCCTTTTCCTCAAATAATGAATCCTCTCTTCCACCACTACCTTCACTGGACCAATCACCCCAACACCTAATGCGAGAGCAACAAGAACTTCTAGCTAGGTGTATGACGCATGAATAAGAATTCAAGGAGATAGAAGCCAAGATTGCTATTGTAATGGAAGCCGTTAGCAACATGGTCTCATCCCGCCTAAGCCTACACGATCAAGGCGCTCCCATTGTTGAATGTGGAGAAGAAACCAAAGAGTTTAGTGAGGGAGTAAATTTGAAACTTCAAGGTGGAAAAGAGGAGTTGAAGCAAGAAGTGCAACAAGAGGAGGAGCTAGAGATTATTGAACAAGAGGAAGCAATGGTTGAAGATTTAGAAGATGTTGAGTGCAAGGAGGAATCTCAAGTTGAAGAGCCCTCTTCCAAGAAGATTGATATTGATATTGAGGAGGGAGTACAACCTCCAAAGCATATCATGGTTGAAGACTTGGAAGAGGTTGATCAGGAGATGGATTCAAACATTGCAAATTTCTTATCTACAATTGAATTCTCTTCCAGTAGGCTTGAAATTAAGATTAAAGAAGAAGATGCACAACCTCCCATGCCCTTGGTAAGCAATGAAGAAGAGATGAAATTGGAAGAAAGCTACCAAGAAAAAGGTTTGGAAGAAGTTGAGCAAGCAACAAGTTCCCCTATCTATGATGATTTCGCATCAACATATGATCCTTTTGAGCTTGATGAATCCTTCCCCACTATGCTTGGAATTGATGATGAGGTAGACTTCATTAAACCTCCTATTTATGACTTGAGTGGTGGGAAAGAGCTAGAGGACATTGGTGAAGAAGAGCTTGAACTTGAGGAAGTGATGCACCACTATTTCGTGGTACATCTTGTACTTAATTGAGTGGATTTTATCCACTAAACTCACACTTATTCATAGAATTCGCATGTTGTACATTTTTCCTTCCTAATTTTATGCTATGATTGAAACCATGCTTCTTTGGTCTTATATTTGCTAATATTAATCCTCTCTTATTACCATTCGATGCCGTGATATGTGTGTTAAGTAATTTCAGGGATTACAGGGTAGGAATGGCTTAGAGGATGGAAAGGAAGCATGCAAAAGTGGAAGGAATACAAGAAGTTCAAGAAATTGCTAAGCTGTCCAGCCTGACCTCCTGGTACTAAATCAACCATAACTTGAGCTACAGAGGTCCAAATGACGCGGTTCCAGTTGCGTTGGAAAGCTAACATCCGGGGCTTCGTAAAGATATGTAATTTACCATAGCTTACCCAAATCCAGGCAACGCGAACGCGTGGATCATGCAGACGCGTGACCTGGAAAAAACCCAATCCACACTAACGCGTAGACGACGCTTCCGCGTGACTTTGCAGCGACCTGTACGTATCAGAAATCGCTGGGGGCGATTTCTGGGCTGTTTTTGACCCAGTTTTTGGCCCAGAAAACACAGATTAGAGGCTATAAAGTGGAGAAATCAATCCATTCATTTAACAACAACATTCATAATTAATAATTTTAGGTTTTAGATGTAGTTTTAGAGAGAGAGAGAGGCTCTCTCCTCTCTCTTAGGATTTAGGATTAGGATTTCTATTATGATTATGCTACTTCTCTTCATCCCAGGTTCGATGTTTCTTTAATTTATTTTCTATTTTTATTTATTCTATTACTTTAATTGTTATTTATCTTTTCAATTTGGCTTATGAATCATTCATGTTAGGATTTTCTTAATTAATATAAATTGAGCTATTTCAGATATAAGATCATTTTATTCTATTTATGTTATTAATATTTTTGATTTATCCAAATTATTTTCATTCGAGTAGATTTTCTTTTCTTTTGGCTTTGGTTGATTAATTGGTAACACTTGAGTTATCAAACTCAGCTGTTGATTAAAATTGGAGTTGCTAATTGATTCGAATCGCTCTAAAGCTAGTCTTTCCATAGGAGTTGACTAGGACTTGAGGATCAAATTAATTAGTCCACTTGACTTTCCTTTGTTTAGTAAGGGTTAACTAAGTGGGATTAAAACTCAATTCTCATCACACCTGATAAGGATAACTAGGATAGGACTTCCAGTTCTCATACCTTGCCAAGAGATTTTCTAATTATTAATTTATTTTTTCTGCCATTTAAATTACTTGTTCTCTATTTCAAAAACCCAAAAATATATCTTTTTCCATAACCAATAATAAATCATACCTCCCTGCAATTCCTTGAGAAGACGACCCGAGGTTTAAATACTTCGGTTATAAATTTTATTGGGTTTTGTTACTTGTGACAACCAAACTTTTGTACGAAAGGATAACTTCAAGCACAAGCCACCTTGATGAGAGCTCCCCATAAGTCCAACTTAAGGACAATAAACAAAAGTTCTAGGTGGGAGACACCCCACCATGGTAACATCTTTCCCTTTTCTCTTTTGCAAATATTGGTAAAATAGGTTTAATTTCATGTTTTGTTTAGTTTGTTGAGTTTATTTGGTAGTTTGGTATGTTAAATAAGGTTTTATGGTGTTTTGGTAGTTGTTTGGAAGCTTAGAATGCTTGGTTTGGTGCAAAAACATGGAAAAATTTTGAAAAATAGAGTACCATCCATGCGTACACATGACACTAAGTTTTTCAACCATCCACGCGTACACCTCACCCACGCGTACGCGTGGATCCCAAATTTTCACTTCCCAGCCAAAAACCCGAGAGTTGTGCATGAAGTGTGCCAGATTTGTGCCTCCACTCATGCGTATGCGTCAACTCTTTGAATAACCCATCACGCGTATGCGTGACCCACGCGTATGCGTGACCCACGCGTATGCGTGACCCACGCGTACGTGTCGATCACCTTTCACCAAACCACGCACATGCGTCACACCACGCGTACGCATGGGTTGCCCTGTATCATCCATCTTCTTTTCTTCTCTTCTTTCCATTTCTTTCCTTCTTCCCTCTTTTCTTCTTTTCTTTCCACTCTTCAATAATCATCCAACACTACCATACACCATCTACCATTAGTTAGTTTAGTTAGTTTGTTAATTAGTTAGTTTGATTTTTGTTTATTTTCTGTTTTTCATTATAAGTGTTGGATTATTAATCTTGTTTACTGTTGATTGCTGCTGATTACTGATAGGATGTTATCTTAATATCATTTTTGTTTATACTCATTGTCGGATTCTTTATTAAGGATATACCTTGTTGCTTACTTTTGAACTTTTCATGCTTAATTTTGCGAATACCAAGTACATGTTACATTGCCTCCAAGCTTCACAAATCTTTTGAATTACCTGTTTTGGCCACCATGCATTCATCATCCATGATTAGGCAATTGTACATTATCAATGCATTTTTTTTAGGAGATGCTTGTTTATGATTGACCCTTATTCACATCACCTATTCCATGCATTGAGATTTAAGAATTGTGAAATTGGATCAAAAGCGTACCTAGTGACATATTTTTGAGCTTTCTAAGCTTTGTGGACCATGCTTGCTATGTGATTGATTTTCACTTCTATGTTCTTTTCCTAAGTTCCATAGCATCCATATGTTCTACTTCTATGTCACTTAGGTGTTGCAACAAACTTCAATATGTGTCATTGATTGTTGTGTAAGCTTCATACACCGTTTTGTTCACCAAGTTCACTTACACATCAATCAATGTCCATTCATTGTCCAATCTCACAATTACTTGATTGTTGCTTGAATGCTTTTATGCTTCTTCACTACTCGTTTGTATCTTAACTTACCTCATTCCAACAATTTACGCTTCCTTGCTTTTGTATTTTCTCATCTTATGGTGTTATTTTCTATTTTTCATGACTGATGCACCATAAGCAAAAATGGAAGTGGAAGAAAGAACACGCAGCACCGGTTGATCCGCTAGCTGAAGGTGGCAATCCGGAAAGTCGCCGTACCCCCTTGCTCATCTTTGAGTGCGCTGAGGATGGTGCAAACTTTTAAGTGTGGGGAGGTCGTCCGACCAATCGGTGTTTTTGGGTGACAAGTCTCTAATCTCAACACTTTTGCATCTCATTTTTAGGTCTTTTTAGGACTTTTAGTTGCATTTTCTTGTTTTGCATCTATATATAATAAACTTAGTCAAAATAAAGAAAAATTTCAAGGATTTTATCTATAGGGCACCCCAATTGATCGAAAAAAAATTTTGGAACTTGCTTGAATTACACACATTGTGGATCATGTTTTTGAGCTAAGAACACAAGCATGTGAGTTTTGACCTTAATTGTGTGGTTACATCACATGACCACTTATTTTCATTCTTGTGTGTATTATTCTCTTTCTATGATTGTAATATTTGATTTGTTTGATTCTTTATATCCATTATTTTGTGTATACATGCACTTATATGATTGAGGCCATCGTTTTGATTAGCTCACTTACCCAAATAGCCTACCTTTTATCTTCCATTGTTAACCAACTTTGAGCCTATGCTAAACCCATTTGTTCTTAATTTTAGCACATTACAAGCCCTAAGTGAAAAATAATAATGTCCCTTATTTGGATCTTTGATTATCTTGGGCTAATGAGAGCGTTTATCATTTGATTCTAGGAGAGTTGGGAACATTGGTTAGAGATAAAAGTGTGTTTTGTATTTTTATTAAAAATTTTATGAATTGGGTACATACTCATGTGTTAATTAAATGTTAAACCATATGCATTGATGCTCTTGTATATATTTTAGTTTGAAAAAAAAAATAAAAAGAAAAAAATATATATGTAAAAAAAAAATAAAAAATAAAAAAAGAAAGAAAAAGAAAAAGCAATAAAAAGGGGACAAAATGCCCTAAAAATGAAGTTCAATAATAGTCAATGCATATGTGTAGTGATCAAAAAGAGAATGCATGAGTGTGTGAAAAAGTGAAGAATGGTAGTTATGTTAGCTTTGAAATTGTATAGGTTGTCATAGGTTAGGTGGGGAGTTTAAGCTTATCAAAGATTCAAATTTCAAGCTCACTTAACCATATGCATCCTACCTTGACCCTAGCCCCATTACAACCTATGGAAAAGTCCTCATAATATTTGGATGCATGCATGAAATAATTATTGATTGTTAGATAAAAAATAAATCTTAGAAAGCATGATTAGGGAAGAATTGAGTGAATCAACCCCATACACTTGAGTGACTAGAGCGGATACACATCCGGTGAGGGTTCGATCGTTCAATTACATGTTTTCACATATGATAAACTTTTCTTGCGAGTTTGTAAAATCATTTTAATGACTCAATTCAATTGTGGGTTTGCTTCGATTGCTATTGCTTTAGCCCTTGTACTTGTATATATATTCTTGGGAATTGATTTATTTTGACCAAGTAATTGCATTCAATTAGATAGATTGCATTTAGATAAGTTGCATTTAGATATGTTGCATTGAATAAATGTTGATACCCTTTGTTTCTTTCTTGAGTTTAGCATGAGGACATGCTTAGTTTAAGTGTGGGGAGGTTTGATAAACTCCAATTTCGTGGTTTATCTTGTGCTTAATAATTTTATCACCTTTTTTCACATTTATTCAATGAAATAGTATGGTTTTGTAATTCTCCCTTAAATTATGCTTAAGTGTAAAAACAAGCTTTTTAGGCACTTAAATTTGTGATTTTAATTCACTTTAATTCCATTCGATGCCTTGACATGTTTGTTGAGTGATTTCAGGTTCATAAGGCAAGTATTGGATGGAAGAAGTGAAGAGAGAAGCATGCAAAATGGAGAATTCATGAAGAAATGAGCATTTGGAGAAGTTTCCATGATTTCAGGTTCATCATCTCTTTTCTTTTTTCCATGATTGTCTGACCTTTCCATGAGATATCTATCCAACCGACCTTCTCTGACCAGCTTTTCTATCTCATTTTTTAGGTCGTAGTAATCATTTGTGGAATGTCTGTACAACTTGTGGGATTCATAATATTCGTTATGACTTCCCCCTTTCTTGTTCTTAATGGGACACAGGGGAGGAAGCTTTTCGGTGTGACAGATTTTCCTGTAGACATCCACTAATGAAACTTGTAGAGGAGTATAAGTGTGGTATCTTCTGGGCTTCTCGGATCCGACTTTTTCTTTTGTCTTGGGCTCCCCCCCCTTTCTCCTTTGGCTGTTGAGGGTGTCCCGATTGCCAGCTTGGCTCTCGTAACCTGGCATTTTCTTCCGTATTTATGTACTTTTCAGCTCACTTTTGTTCATCGTTCAAAGAAGTCGGATGCCTCTTTGATATGGATTGGGAAAAGGGTCCTTCTCGGAGGCCATTGACAAGTCCCATTATTACCGCCTCAGTAAGCAGGTCTTGAATTTCCAAGCATACTTTATTGAATCTCTCCATATAGCCTCTCAGGGGTTCTCCGACCTCTTGTTTTACTCTGAGTAAGCTGGGAGCATGCTTGACCTTATCATTTTGTATCGAAAATTGGGTAACAAATTTGCGCGAGAGATCATCGAAACTAGATATCGACCTTGGGGACAGGCTATCAAACCACTTCATAGCTGTTGTAGCCAATATTGTCGGAAAGGCCTTGCAGCGGATAGCATTTGTGGCGTCTTCTAGGTACATCCGACTTTTGAAGTTTCTGAGAACTCTAGCCCTCATGATATCCTCAGTAAACGGATCTTCTCTCCCCCCCAGGGGACTATCTTCCCTGAGCAGTACGAGAATCCTTTTTGCGAAGGTTGGATTCTAACTTTGAGAGCTTGTCCTCCAACTCTCTTCGCCTTTTGATCTCTCTCTTCAAGCCTCCCTCTACTTCGCTCTGTCGCTCTAACTCCTGTTCCAACTGCTTAAGTCGGCCCTGATGTCCTTGTAGCCATCCCATGAGGTCGGCGTCACGAGACTGTCTTTCCTCTTCGGGGAGGCAAACTTCGGATGGGATTATCCTTTGGTTGTCGGAGGGCCCTCCCCATGCGGCTCCTCCATTCTTAGCTAGGGAATTACTAAGGCTTAGTCGTTGTTGACCATGTCTTGGTATTCTTGATCTGACTCCGACACTGTGCGTCCATCATCGTACTGGTCATCCGCCATTATGCATCGATCTCTAGGTCCCCAACAACGGCATCAATGTTCCGAGGGTTACCTGAAACCAGATGGTATTTGGGCTTGGAACGTAAGGCCAAGCGCTCAGTGGGGTGGTCTCCGACTTGATCTGCGTCAAGGAGCCGCCGTCCGAGTCATGTGTTTGAAGAGATGGGGGTGGTACCTGCAAGACACTCTGATGCCTAAGTTAGCAAGGGGCTAAGCAGGTTTAATATATTGGGACTTAGATGTACCTGAGTGTGTCAGGATATTTATAGGGGATGAGCCAATAACCACCATTGAAGTAGTTCCACTTCTGATGGTAGATAACCGTCCCTTTATCTTAGGGTTGTTGAGATCTCCCTTCTAGAAGTAGGTGAGAGATTCAGGGAGGCAGTTACTCACTTAGTTAAGTGTGAGTTGCCTATTTCAATATGTTCTGACCTCTTAGAAGAGGTCGGATACGTAGACGAGGCCGTCCTACTGGATTGGACCTTTTAACCGTATTGGACCTGGCTTATATTTTGGGTCAGGGTATGAACAACAACTAATTCATGTTATTAAAATGGAACAAAATTATGCCATTTTTTGTTAGTGTCATGATTGATACAACTTCACTTGAAATGTTCAAACGTATTGACAAATGCTTGGTTTGTTTAATCTAAGTTAAACACATCAATTTTATACATGTGGATATTTTTTTAGATCTACATAGTAGACCTTTCAAAAAAAGATATATATATTATATTGAGTGACTTAAAGAAAAGAGAAGAGAAGAAAATGAAGATGATAAGAGAAGAGACAAGAGAGAGTGTATGTTGAAAGATGGGAGGCATTGAAAGAGAAAGAAAAATAAAAAAATTAACAAAAAGTAATTAAATTATAAGGACATTTTAAACATTTTAAATTTTAAGTAAAATCTTAATGTAATAAAATTTCAAATCAAATCTATTTGGATTGAAATTAATTTTAAAAAAATAATAAAATTAAATTAAATTCTATCTAAACTAATTTAATTATTTTTGTTTTAAATAATAAAATTGAATTCAATTCCTTCAAAAAATTTTCGAACACCTTTGTAACTCTTAACTTCTCAAAGTTTTGTAGCTTGGATTGGCTTATTGTGCAAACCGAAGTAGTAGAGGGTAGAGATGTACATAAAATAATCAAATGGTGGTTAATCGATTAAAAAATTATAACAACATTTTGGTTAACCAATTTAATAAAATAATTTAAAAAATTATATTCATATTATTAAAAAGTGATTAATCAAAACCAAATTTTAAAAATTAATTTTTAATCGATTAACCAAAATCAAAATCAAATTTTATGTAATTCTTGTGTTTAAATTGGTTAACCATTTTTTTATAAAAGTCGGTTTTTAATCAGTTAAAATCAATTTTTAATCAGTTAAAAATTAATTTTTAATTTTTGTTAAAAAAATTTAATTTTTCTATATAAAAATAAGTTTTTTTAAAAAAATCGTTAATTTAAAAATAGATTTAATTTTTCAATTAACCAAACTATATACCGCCTTAATAGAGAGAAGTAACGGTGGTGAATGTGATGGACAGCTGAGGTTTGGAGATGGCTGGTGCAGTGGAAGGACTTTAGGTGTGTTAAATACATACTAGGGTGAACTTTTTTTTAAAAGAGTTGTAATTATTTCTTTGTTAGAATAAATTTGTTTAAACATTATAATTATAACATTCAATACGATTTAAAAAAAAATGTTTAAAATAATTTTGACTTTAGAGTTTAGACAAAATTCGTAAGAATCAAAATATTATTATTCTATTGCAAAATATCGTTGTACAAGATGTCTCTGGTACGGGTTGAGAGATGGATTGAGAACTTGTGGGTTGAGGCAGATGCCGGATCACTTGACTGGAGCAATGGGGGGAGGTACCTGCAAAGACACTCCGACGCTCAAGTCAGAATGGATCTAAGAGGTATAAGGTGTGAGGAATGAATGAATACCTGGAGGGACCTGGGTCCTCTATTTATAGACGATGATAGTTATCTTATCTTATCTTGTTAGGCTAAGATAAGAGAGGTGTTTGAATTCGAAAGTTGGTTAGGAGCTTTGAAGGGCCGGTTCTAGGCCTTCAGGTCGGAACGGGTTGTTCCCGAGTAACCGGGTACGAGGACCGTTCCGTGCGCAGGATCCGTGGGTCGGATCCGTAACAGTTGCCCCCGCAGCGGGAGAGCGAGCGAGATCGGTCTGTCGCTGGGAGACGTTTGTTTTCGTTGTGGGCTCAATTTTTTTTCGGGTGCCCGTCTGGTTCCTTCGAGATGAGGTCGGCGTCTTGGTTTCGTATCGTGGAAGATTCGTCTGACCGTTTAGGTCTGACGTGACTCTTCCGTATCAGTCGCGCCTGTTACGTTCTTCGAGGCGTCACTTTTTTCGATGGGGGTATTTATTGCGAGCCGCGTTTTTTCTTTTTTGCCCTTGCATTTGCTTTGCTTTCTGGGGGTATTTTCGTCGTTTTACTTTTTTCAAAAACCGTTTTGGTTTTCCTTATTCAGTTCCCTCGTTTTGCTTTATTTCTCTATTGCTTCTTTTTCCAATCAGAGCATTTTTCATTCTCCATTTCGCATTCTGTGGTTTCGACTGGTATTCTTCTGTGGCATTTTCCCTTCGGGTTCACTTCCTTTGATTTATCAGGTTGGTATTTCTCTGTTTCTTTTTGTTTCTTCTGCCTTATCTTCTTCTGCATTTGTTTCATTTCTGCTGAGTGTGGATTGGGAGTAGTTTTATGGTGTAAGATAGCTTTGTTGGGGTAGTGGGTTCCGTAAGGGGGGCGAGTGCCACTGTATAATTGGTGGTGTATGGTGGTGTTTGTTTTGGTTTCATCCGCCGTTTTCTGCCGTGGGTTTTGGCTGACGGTGGTGCTCGTCGCTATTTTAGGTATGGCTTGTCGAAGGATGGAGGGTGTGAGGGCTCCGGTGGCCCCGGCGGGGGGTGTCCCCGGTCTTTTCTCTTGGGTCACTAGTGATGTCTGGGGGACGCCGTCGCGGGTGACGAAGGCTGATCTCCAAAGGCTTCGTGATGAAGGGGCTGTCTGTGGGGGTGGCGATGCTGAACGCCACTATGAACTTTCTCTTCCTGGGGTTGACGAGAGGGTTTGTTATACCAATCTCGACTCCCCGACTGTGCCGGATTGGATGTGGGTGTATGAGGCGATGTTTACCCGGCTTGGTGTTCGGCTTCCCTTCTCCCCTTTTGTTCAGCAGTTATTGAGCCGGTGCTCCGTGGCGCCGTCCCAGCTACATCCGAATAGCTAGGCGGCGATACGGTCTTTTGAGCTTGTCTGTGATTTTTTGGAGCTCCCTGCTTCCGTAAACGTTTTCCTTTTTCTTTTCTTGTGTACCCTTCCGACCAAGGAGGGAAAGCACAAGAAAGGGTATGTGTCTTTCAGAGCTCAGCCTCATCGTCGGGTTTTCGGTTTGTATGAAGATTCCTTTCATGGTTTTAAGAGTGGTTATTTTAAGGTTCGTCCCGCGAGGGGGCATCATCCTTTTTGGTTGACGTTGGAGGGTGAACGTCGGTTCCCCACTTATTGGAACTTTAAGGCGGGTCCGTCCGTGTTTACTCGGGTTTCGAAGGAGTTCCTGTCCCCGGAGGAGCGGGATATCGCTCTTGTTCTGTGGCAGTTATTTGGAGAGCGTCCTCTTAATCCTCGGGACGTGATGGGTGATCCGGTTGCTTGCCGGTCGTATGTTGGTGTGTGTCTGTTCTTTCTTTGGTTTTTATGTTTTGTTTCCCGTTTTCGTAACTTGGGATTTTTGTTTTCTTGCAGTTGAGATGGCTGGTGGCTTGACATCCTTGGCACGTTTGAAGGCGGCGATGGCCCAGGAGGAGGGGTCGTCGTCCCCGGCTACTCCTGTTTCTAACCCCGTCGTGGGGTCGCGGGCCGTTTCTCAAGAGGTGGTTTCCTCGGCTGTGCGGGCCGATGCCCAGGTTTCTCCTGGCCCTGCGAACTCGCCTGAGGTTGTCGTGGTGACGGCCGCTGAGGCTTCTCGGAAGAGAAAAAGGCATGAGGAGCCGAGCAGCGAGACCTTTGAGGAAGAGGGTCTTGTGCTTAGCGTGATGGACCGACGCTTTGATGCCCCAGGGTTCATTGATCAACACTTGATGCCTGGTACGGAGCCGTTTTTTTATTGCTGCGATGTTTCGTTTCAGGCCAAGTCAGTGTATCATGCCCTCCTTCGGTCTGCCGTTGTTGTTCGGAAGGCTGAGCCTTTGATGGCTCAGGTTGGTTTGTTGGATAAGAAGCTTCGTCACTCCCAGGCTGAGGTGGCTAAGTTGAAGGAGGAGCTTGAGGCTGCCGAGGCTGCGAAGGAGAGGGCAGTGAAGTCTTCTGAGGAAGCCGGGGCAGAGATTCTCCGGCTTGCCGAGGTTGAGGCTTCGCTTCTTTCTCAATTGGCAGAGGAGCGGCAGCGGGCTTCAGATGCGGGTTCTCAAGCTGCCGTGCTTCTCGCTGAGTCGGAGACTCTGAAGGCCGAAATTGCTGCCTTGAAGCGGGAGAAGACGGAGCTATTGGGTGATGCGAAGGATGCGATTGCGGCTACCGAGGAGACAATGAGGGCTCAGGCTTTAGTGCTGGCTCCGGGAGTGGATGTGTCCGTGATGGGAGCCTTCAAGACTGTTCGTGACGGCCAGATTGTCGACCTTGAGTAGCTTTCTTATCTTTGTAATTTTGTATTTTTTGTTTAGACTTGGTTTGTTTTTCGGATATTTTGGTTTGGCCGTGGGCCGTGTAACCGTGACTTCATAATTTCGTTTTTCATTTAATGACTATTTCGGCCGTTCGGGCCTTTTTATATATTCCGTTTAAAGCTATTCCGTTTTATTGGTTTCCTCGGGCCGTCGTTTGGTCGGGTTTTTGTGGATATCCGTGTGTTGGGCCTGGGGGTGATCAATCCCCCAGTCGTGGCTGTGTCTTTGTTCCGTATTTGGGGTGAGGGAAAAGGGGGGGGTGATTTAGTTGGGTTGGCCTAGGTGTAGTATCGCCGTAAATTGGCGGCGTTCCAGGTCCTCGGGACTTCGACGCCGTTAAGCCGTTCGAGTTTATATGCTCCCTTTCCGATTACCGCTTTGATCCTGTATGGTCCTTCCCAGTTGGGAGTGAGTTTCCCTTCTCCTGGGGTCGGGGGACCGATGTCGTTTCGTCGTAAGACGAGGTCGTCAGTTGTGAATTCTCGCCGGATGACTCCATGGTTGTATCTTAGGCTGATTCTCTGTTTTAGGGCTAGCTCTCTTAGATGGGCTATGCTTCTTGTTTCCTCAATGAGGTCTCGTTCTGCTTCTTCGTCATTACCTCCGACCGTTTTTCTGGGGCTTGGGTCTCCGATCTCCACCGGGATGACCGCCTCCACACCGTATGTTAATTGGAAAGGTGTTTCTCCCGTGGTCGTCTGAGGTGTGGTTCGGTATGACCATAGGACCGATCCGAGTTCGTCGGTCCATAGTCCTTTGGCTTCGTCGAGCCGCTTTTTGAGTCCTTTGACGATTATTTTGTTCGCGGATTCCACCTGTCCGTTTGTCTGAGGGTGTTCTACCGAGCTGAAGCGGTGAGATACACGTAGCCCTTCTAGAAATTCTCTGAACTTTTTGTCGGCAAATTGGGTTCCGTTGTCCAAGATAACGATCTCGGGGATCCCGAATCGGGTGATGATCTGTCGCCAGAGGAATTTTCGGCATTGGGTTGCTGTTATGGAGGACAGGGGTTCGGCTTCGATCCATTTAGTGTAGTAGTCTATGGCAACGATGAGGTATCTGAGTTGGCCGGGTGCCGTAGGGAAGGGCTCGACGAGGTCGATACCCCAGGTGCCGAACGGCCGTTCTGCCGATATGGGGCTGAGCTGGTGAGGGGCAGCTTGGTGGATATTGGCGTGCCTTTGGCATTTGTCGCAGTTTTTAACTATTTGTATGGAGTCTCGGATGATTGTGGGCCAGAAGTAGCCTGCCCTGATGACCTTTTGGGCCAACGTTTTGCCTCCGACGTGGTGGCCGCAGCAGCCTTCGTGGATTTCGCGGAGTATGTATTCCGTGTCCCCGGGTTCAACACATTTGAGCAGGAGTTGCGAGAATCCGCGTTTGTAGAGTTGTCCTGCGACAATAGTATAGTTGGCGGCTTCCCTTGTTATTCGCTTTCCCTCTTTGGGGTCTGGCGGTAGTGTTCCATCGATGAGGTACTGTAGGATAGGGTAGGTCCAAGATCCCTGGTTTGAGAATGTCAGATGAGCGTTGGTGGTTGTTGACACGGAGGGTGATTTGACGACTTCCTGGATTAGCGACTTGTTACCGTGTCCAGGTTTAGTACTGGCTAGTTTGGAAAGTAGGTCTGCCCTGGCGTTTCGTTCTCTAGGAACGTGCTGTATGGTAACGTGCTCGAATCCTTCTTTTAGTTTGTTTACCTTGGCGAGGTATTGTTGGAGTAGGGGATCTCGTGTCTGGTAGTCTCCGTTAATTTGGGAGCTGATTACTTGGGAATCGGTATTTACCTCTATGATTTTCGCTCCGACCTCCCGGGCTAGGGCTAGGCCTGCCAAGAGGGCTTCGTATTCTGCCTGGTTGTTTGAGATCGGGAATTCGTACCGTACTGACTGTTCGATTATGACTCCGTTATGGCTTTCGAGTATGACTCCGGCGCCTCCGGAAGTGATGTTCGAGGAGCCGTCAACGTGTAGCTTCCATGACTCGGGGTCGGCCATGGCTTGTGCTTTGATCGCGTATCGGGGTTCGAACTTGATATCGAACTGGGATAGTTCGATGGACCATGCTAGCATTCTGCCTGCTAGGTCGGGTTTCTGTAATACCTGCTTAAACGCTTGGTCAATCCGGACCGTCACGAAATGGGCCTGGAAGTATTGTCGCAGGTGCCGGGAGGCCGTAAGGAGTGCGAAAGCTAGCTTTTCTAAGCGTGAGTAGCGGCTCTCCGCATTCTGTAAGACCTTGCTTATGAAGTATACGGGTTTTTGCTCTTTTTTCTCGTCTTCACGGATAAGCGCTGCTGCGAGCGCCTCTTCCGTTATGGAGAGGTACAGGTAGAGTGTTTCCCCTGTCTGGGGTTTGGCGAGGATTGGTGGTTCCGTTAGGACTTTCTTAAAATGTTGGAAAGCTTCTTCACATTCCGTCTCCCATTTGAAAGGTGTTCCTTTTTTCATTAGTTTGAAGAAGGGGATTGCCTTTTGAGCCGATGCCCCGAGGAAACGTGATAACGCCGTCAATCGGCCGGTGAGTTTTTGGATCTCTTTGAGGTTTTTTGGGCTTGTCATTTCGAGGATGGCACGGCATTTTTCTGGGTTTGCTTCAACTCCGCGTTGTGTGATCATGAAGCCGAGAAATTTTCCTGCCTCCATTCCGAAGGCACATTTTGTTGGGTTGAGCCGCATTTGGTGCTTTCGTATGGTGTTCATGATGACTTTGAGGTCGTTAGTGAGTTGTTCGCCGGATTCAGCTTTGGCGAGCATGTCGTCTATATAGACTTCTAATTTGCTTCCGGACAAGCAGGAAAATATTTTGTTGACCAGTCTTTGATAGGTGGCTCCGGCATTTTTTAGGCCGAAGGGCATCACTGTGTAGCAGTATGTCCCGTCTGGGGTGATGAACGCTATCTTCTCTTCGTCTGGTCGGTGCATCGGGATCTGGTTGTAGCCGGAATATACGTCCATGAAGCTGAGGTATCGGTGGCCGGATGCGGCGTCTACTAGTCCGTCGATGTTTGGTAGGGGAAAGGCATCTTTTGGGCAGGCCTTGTTGAGGTCCGTGTAGTCGACGCACATTCGCCATTTTCCGTTAGATTTCTTTACTAGCACGACGTTTGCTAACCAGGTCGTGTTTCCTTAGGGCTAGGCTGGTGTTGTCGCATTCGGCTGCGACTTCTCGGTCCCCGTGGATGGTACCGACGGAGTCGTCGTCGGTTCTGAACTTCATAAGGAGGTATTTGGTAAAGATGACTGCGGAGAAGTCATTGATTGTTTTCCTTCCGAGGATCACGTTATAGGCTGTGGAGTCTTTTAGGACTACGAATTCAGATAGGATTGTTTTCTTCTGGCTGCTCGTTCCTATGGTGATGGGAAGTGTGATTGAGCCATCTGATTTGAGAAAGTTGTCTCCGAGTCCCGTGACGCCGTTGCGGTGTGTTTAGAGGTTGTCGTTGTGGAGCCCAAGTTTATCGAAGGCTCCTCGGAAAAGAATGTTCGAGTCTGCCCCGGTGTCTACTAGTATCCTTCGCACTAGTCCTGTTCCGATTCTTGCCGAGATGACGAAGGGGGCATCCTCGGCCGAGGTGCCGTGCTGGCAATCCTCTGGTAAGAAGGTTATCATGTTGTCGGCCGCAGCGGATGGGGTTTGGTTTCTGACAGCCATTACTTTGAGATCTTTTTTCATCGTTAGTTTTGACTTGCTTGATACGTCCTTGCCTGTGATGACGTTTACTATGATGGTCGGATCTTCCTCCGTGCTTTCCCTGGGGGGTTGCTTTTGGGTTCTTGGGTTACGCCCTTCTCTTTCCGGCGACCTTTCTCTTTCCGCGCGTCTTGGTTCTCTGATGATTTTGGCAAATTCTGGGAGTTTCCCGTCTCGTATGGCTTGTTCGAGGGCGTCTTTAAGGTAAAAATAATCTTGTGTTTTGTGACTGTAACCCCGGTGGTAGTCGCATTAGAGGGTTTTGTTGCCTCCCGTTCTTTCTTTGAGTTGTCGGGCTTTTGGAATGATGCCTCGATCTGCTATTTGGTGGTATATCTCGGTAATTGGTGCCGTCAGAGGCGTGTAGTTAGAGAATTTGCCGATTCTTGGTGGTCGGCTGGTATTTGTCGGTCTGGGGTGGTCTCTTTGGTTCTCTCTGGGTGGTGGGTTTTGGCGAGAAGCCGAGTTGCCGTGTTGGGTGTTGCCGTGTTACCGTTTGTTGGCGGCGACGACCTGGCTGACTTCTTCGTCATTGATGTAATCTCTGGCGACGTTTTGGATCTCGTGCATGGTCCATACTGGTTTAGTGGTGAGGTGTTTGCGAAAATCTTCGTTCATGAGTCCGTTGTTTAGGCAAAGGCTTGCGACGGAGTCCGTGAGTCCGTCGACCGTCAGGCATTCGTTGTTGAAGCGGTCGAGGTATTTCCTTGTGGATTCGTCTTGTTTTTGCGTGATCCCCAGTAAGCTGATGGGGTGTTTGGCTTTAGTGATTCTGGTTGTGAATTGGGCCATGAATTTTCGTGTTACATCGTGAAAACTGGCTATGGATCCGTTTGGGAGGGCGTTGAACCATTTGATCACCGGTCCTGCCAGGGTTACCGGGAAGGCTCTGCATCGGACCGCATCGGCCGCTCTTTTCAGGTTCATTCTGGCCTCAAAGGCCGTTAGATGTTCCTGGGGATCTTTGGTTCCATCATATTTCATGTCGGTAGGTTTGTCGAAACCTTTGGAGAGTTTTGCTCTTAAGATTCTTTCTGTGAAGGGTGTAGCTCCCATTATTATATGGTCGTTTCTCGTGCGCTTGGTGTTTCGGTACCTCCGATCTTCGTCTGAGTAGTGTTGGTGACTCGGATCTCGGGAAGCGCTGCGGTCATGTTTCTTGTTGTATCGCCGTTCTAGCGATTTCTCGTGTCTGTGGTCGCGTGAGGTACTGCGACCGTTTCTACTGTCTTGTCGTCGGGTTGGCGACCTGCCGCGGTGAGACTTGGATATGGAAGTTGCGTGGCTTCCGCGTTCGTTGTCGTGTTTTTCTCTACTGGCCAATTTGCCTTCGAGTTCCTGGACCCGGAGGCAGAGATCCTGGATGATCTGTGCTGCTTTGTCCCTAGCTTTCTCGGGATGTTGTTGGTTCGTGACGACGTGGTCGTTCGTGTGGTGAACAGTGCTTGCTATTCTTGCTTGGTTTGTGACCTCCCGGGGTTCTGGGGTTGGGTTAAGCGGTCGTGAGTTATCTTGGCTTGAGGGGGTTTCCTCCAGGACGTCCCCCATCCGGCCCAGCTGGCGCAAGTCCCCACAGACGGCGACAATGTACAAGATGTCTCTGGTACAGGTTGAGAGATGGATCGAGAACTTGCGGGTTGAGGCAGATGCCGGATCACTTGACTGGAGCAATGGGGGGAGGTACCTGTAAAGACACTCCGACGCTCAAGTCAGAATGGATCTAAGAGGTATAAGGTGTGAGGAATGAATGAATACCTGGAGGGACCTGGGTCCTCGTTCTCATGGCGCAGAGCGCACACAAACGAGACATCCATCTAACTATCCCCACCCAATCACGCGCCAACACTTGTTACTTCCTCTCTCTCCACTCCACGCATCCACACTCCCGACGGGCCCCACGCGCCTTCCCCTTCCTATAAATAACGGTTACCACTGTGATCAGCAACGATCAACTTCATTTCAAGCTATTTCTTTTCTCTTTAGAGCTTCTACAATGGTTTCTCAAATGAGCACCATGTTCAGGTCCCTTGCCTTCATCGCAATCTTCTGTTTTGCTTACTCTACCGGACAGGACATTGGCTCGGCGCCATCATCAGAGCCAACACCAGGGCCAAAGGCTGGAGCTGCGGTGGCTGTTTTCGGCTCGATGGCTGTGGTCGGGGCTTCGGTTGTGATGTCATTGCTCGCCATCTTGAAGCATTGAGTCCGACCGGTGAAGAGTCCCGGACTCGTTTTCTAACTGTGATCGATTTGTGTACAGGTCGATTCGATCTACATGTGCTATTGGAGTTTTCGTTTAGTCGTCTTAGAAGAGATTCAAGTATCTATGAGTATAAATTGTTATTTATCGTAGGCCTTAGGGAGAATATATAAGAAGGATTTGGCCTTTCAACGTTGATTACTTTAGTTATTATGTAATCGATACAATACACGTATATACAAACATTATATTTGCTATGTAATCTATGTAAGTATGTCTATACAAATACAAATTATATATTTGTTATTAAAATACTACACATTCAAATCTTTTTATAAATAAAATTTAATTAAATTAAATAATAAAATTTAAAATAATATTAGTTATAATTAATTTTTATTATATTAAATTAACTTAATTATATTTGGTTAATAAAAAGATTTAAATGTATAATATTATTCCTATTATTGTTTGGCTTGATTTTTGTAAATCTCCACACAAGTTTGTATCAATGATTTTAAGGGCCTTACTAGTGTGTAGAAAGAAAAGATCTTCCACATGTGTAGAAGACAGATGTCACTTCCTTGGTTAAAGTTTTTGCAAAAGACAAATACTCTGGAAAGACAAAATACTCTGGAGAGACATTTACTTCAGTGGTTCAGTTGATGCAGAAGTTAGCCATATGAATAGTGCTATACCAATGGTTAATTAATGTTTGGTTTTAGTGTTTAATATAATCAATACAAATTTCATATTTGTATAATATATATGTGGACCGGATTTAATATGATGCGTTGGGTCTAATATAAATGTTTATCTTAAAAAAAAAAATACTCTGAT
>NC_029792.2:108156463-108168431 GCF_000816755.2 Arachis ipaensis | reverse complement strand
AATTATTTAATAAATAATAAATATGATAACGAAATATATGAATTAATTTAATTAGTTTATTTTTCTCAATATCCTCTATTTATACAAGATCAAAAATTTTTACTCATTCGCTTTCCTTTTTCTCTCTCTCCCTCCTTTCTTTTTTCTCTCTCTCCCTCCTTCCTTCCCCCTCTCTCGTGTTTAGATACAATTATTGTAATTTATTAAATTTTTGTTTCTTTTATCTTTATTTATACATTTCATTTTTTTATATTTTTAAAATTTTTATTTATTTTAATTGATTATTATTTGGTGCATACTTTTTTTATTTTAGTTTCTGATTAACAAAAAAATGTGTGATTTTTATGTTATTTTTAAATAATCTTACTATAATTTTATTTTGTAATATTCTATTTTATCATGTGTACTTCAATTCATGTGTGTGTGTGTGTTTAATATATATATTGTTCATGTATGTGATTTATATGTTAATGTTTTTATTGATTCTCTTTATTTTATTTTATTTTTTTGTGTGTCTCTTTGTTGCTCTTTATTTTAGTTATATATATCCATTGATTTTTCTGTATTGATGCTTTTTTTATTTGAAATATCGTGACAATTTAGAGCGTATATTGTGACCCATGTGATATTCGTTAATTTGGTGTATCTTTTTTAGATGGTTTATGTTATAATATGTTGAAGGAGTTGACTTAAAACTATAACATGATATATAAATTTATAATATGATTTATATAGTATGCTAAAATATTAGGACATTATCATATAAATATTTTTTTATTTGTCCGTTAGATTTAACTATATAGGATCTTGAAAATTATGCAATTATGTAATTAGTTATCTTTTCATATAATTATTGTATTGATCATTTACATTAGTGAGACTATTTTCAATATTAATATTTATAAATATGCTATTATTTATATAATTGATTGAATCATCTTATTCGTTTAAATTTAATTCTATTGAATTAATTATTCAAGGTGTCATCGCTATTTCTATTTTTAAAGAATTTTTTAATATTATTTAACAATTCTAATAATAACAATTAAAAAAGATAAGACGGTACAAAATTACAATGACGAGATTTAAATCTACTCAATTTATATATTTTATTTTATTTTACTTTAACAAAAAATTGAGACGTGCATTTTTAATTATTTATTTAGAAAGTATAGCGAAATGAGTTATATCAATTATATTTAATTATCGATAATTGATATCAATAAATTGATTGTATTAATTTATAAGATGAATAACGTGTAATAAATGTTGTGAAATTAATTATAATAAATTTTGATGGTTTTCAGTGGCTAAGAGAAGGGGGGTTGAATCTTAGCCCCTTTTTCACTTAATAACACTTGTTGGTCTTTGAAACAACTTCTGGAGACTTTTTGCCTTTTTGTCTCGTAACCAGCCACGAGACTTTTTCTTTTGTCTCGTACCCAACCATGAGACTTTTCTTTTTGTCTCGTCGATCAGCACGAGATATTTTTCAGTTTTATCTCTTTAAGCAGCAGAAACAGAAATGGAGTAGAAGAGAGGGAGAATTACACCAAGATATATCCTGGTTTAGCTGCTACGTGCAATGCAGCCTACATCCAGTCTCCATCACAACAATGATGGAATTTCACTATAATCATTCTTGATTACATACACCAATTCTCCCTAGGAACTACCCTTCCTATCTGGGACAAGTCCAGAATCTAAACCCCAATCCTGAACTTGACTTGGTCACTATCAAGCTTTCAACTGCTAAGTGCTAACCCAACTAGCCAACTTGCAAGGGGATTTCCACAGAATCATGAAATACAACACAGATGTACAAAGGACCTCTAAGGATATCTATGGCTTTTTCTTTTAATTTTGCACTCTCTGCCTTTTTTCCCTCTATGGCTTTTTCTTACAAACCTCACTATTTGCCTTTTTCCATGAGATTCAAGACAGACAAAATTAAATAGAAAAATACAAAATAGAATACATTGAAGGAGAAGAAAATCTGTTAGCTTAGGTAGCTATGTGAACACTGTGCCTTGCACTCTCACTCCTTACTTCAAGCCCTGGCTGTTCACCCTTACTTATAGGGAGAAGCCTCCACGATTGAAACCAAACAAACCAAGCTAATCTTCTTCTTCTTCAAACCGTTCAGCCAAAGAGAGAGAAGAGATAACCAATGCAAAACCCAACATGCAATTACCTCTAGCCCTTCCTTGGTCACCAATCTTCATCAATCCGAGCCCTCCATCTTTGCCTTGCTCTCCAAGATGGACTCCTGGCCCTTGATGCTTCATGATGATGACAGCTTCATCTGCTCCAACTTCTACCTCCTCCCTCACGTAGCCACTGTAGCTACTTCCTGTGGTGGTTGAGCAAAATCAGAGTCAAGCCATCCCTCCAAGGATCTTCTTCTCTGACCAAAATCTTCTCTTCCATTTTTGGGTATGAAAAAGCCAAGATCTCTTCACCAAATCTTACCATAAGTGATGAGAATCTCAGCCACAACATACTTTTTGTTTTCTTTTTTTTTCTTGCCATCATTTTGATGGTCTTGTTGCTTGCACTTTCTTTTTTTCGGTGGCTCAAAGTTTCTTTCATAGCTGTTGTGTAATGACCGAAAACAAGAAGCAAGATGAGAAAGAGAGGAGAAAGAAATTTGAACACTAACTAATGGATTTTGATAAAGTAAATTAAATTTCCACTTCCCTTGCATTAGGTAGTGTGTAGTATTGATGATGTCCATCAAATCAATAGCTAACTCTCTCTCATGTTTCCAATGTAAGTTTAATTCAAGTTAAATGAATTTAAAATCCATCACATGATGAAAGTAGGATCCGTTGGAAGCAATGAAACTTTACTTTCTTAATGGTTTCGGACCATGCAAGCTTGCTTCTAGCAAGCAATTTAGTTTTGGGCTTAGTTCAACATGATTCTGGCCCAATTAACCACAAATTACTTCACCCACTTAATATAACATATTTTGAACAAAGCTGAATGTTTACAAGCATATTGGGCTTGCAGCAATAATAATTTAGACTGGCCCAACAAATAAAACACTTCAGCCAACATTCATATGACAATATTGCACCAGGCTGAAATTTGATTTCATTGGGCTTATGATCTTTTCTTTTCTTTTCGGTCCAATAAAAATATGCACAAACAAAATTATCAATCAATACATGTGAATCAAAATCAAATTGACAATTTTGTAATTTAATTAAATTAATAATGTTTGTTCATCATCAAATTAAATTTAGAGTTTTCCAAACTCATCAATCTCCCCCTTGATGACAAACATTATTAAAATTGAAATGGAAAGAAATTAGAGTATTGAGTGTTGAGTACTCCCTTTGAAGATTAGTATTTCTCTCCTTTTCCAATTGTCATAAGGCTCCCCCTTAATATATGCTATTTCACCAAGGAAAGTATTAAACCTGTAACTTTAGAAATCAAGCTTAAGGCAACTATGTTATTCAACATTTTAAATTTTGAAATATTAAATGCTTGATTTATGAGTAGAATTGGTTTGATAAGCAAAACTCATTTGTTATTATAAATTGATTTTCTGCTCAAACATACCAACTAATTGAGTACATAAAAATTTGATGTTTCAAGAAGCTGTTTGTTCAAGCTATTTTGAAAATATTTTTCAATTAACAAATCAAAGCAAAGTAATCATGGCCAGGAAAATATTTTTGATCTCAAACCATAGCAACAATCAACCATTATTTTCATATCACAGCTTAAAGGAACTGTCAAAAATAAAGTATTCAGCAAGCATATTCACCAAGATAAATCAAATGTATATTCCTAATTCAAAGCAACAAACATATTCACCAAGGTAACATACTTCTAATTCAAAATCCAACAGAAAAATCTATAAAACAAGTGCATCACAAGCATATATCATATCACACAACACCAACAAAACAGCAAATAATAATTAAAATAAGAGTGATCATAAATCCACAAGGATTTCATCCCCTGTTTTCAATTTCAATTTTCAGCCATTTCTCCCCATTTTGGCATCAAGGGGCACCTGCAAAAGATGTAATGGGAAACAAAAAATCCAAAATATACCCAAAATATCAAGAGTGTATCACAGTATCGTAGTTCTAGAGTATCAAAGTAAACTACTACAGTGTCAGATTGAGCCGGAACAAGCCAAATATCAACAAAAAGAAAGAACAGTGATTAATCATCAGATAAGTGAAACTCGGATTCATCTGCCTCTTCTTCACTAGCAGCACCCAATTCCTCCTCAAAACTCTGCAACATCAGACTCACCCTATTTTTGCACCTCATCTAAGCCCTCTCATTTTCATAGGCTTGCTTGCGGGCAGCCTTATAGGGTTGTACCATTAGCTCTGACATGTTTGAGAATTCAGTGAGGATTTCTTTGATTGATTCTGTTGCCTTGGAGGACTCAGGCCGACTCTCAAACTCACTATTCGAGGCTGCCGACTTCTTCCCCTTATTTCCCTTCATAGCTCCTCCTCCTTTAATCATTAAGACCTTACTTTCTACAGCTTCATTTGTGAGATCAATTTTAAAATATTCAAAGATACTTGTTAAAAATATGCCATAAGGCAGATTCACCTTTTTGGTACTCTTAACTGATTTCCACATGTGTCTTATCATAAGGTAACCAAATGAAATGGGAGTAGAAGTAACAAGAGCAAAAAGTATGAGAGAGTCAAAAACAGTTACTCGGTTATGTGAACCACTTTGAGGGGTAAGGATATGAGTGATGATCCTGCGAAGCAGGGAGTTTGTAGAGCCAAGTGCTTTGTGAGTCGGAATGGTGCCATCCAAGCCAAATAGGTTCTCGCAAATATGTTGAAGAGTAATCTTGTATGTGACTCCAACCTGGGAGTCCCACTTCTCAGTCATATACGCTCTTGGCCCCTCGTCTGTATAGCCTAGGGCAGTCCCAATAGTCTCAGAGTTCAGAGTCATGTAAACCCTCTTGACATAGGAGTGGATGGTGCCATCGATCAGCTGCATGTTTGCATAGAACTCACGTACCAATCCGGGGTAGACTGGTTTTTGAATATGGAGCAGTGGTGTCTATTGTAGAAGTTCAAACAGAGGAGAAACATTGATCCCTTTTTTTTGTGAGTGAGTCGAGATTGATGAGATATGTGGCACAAAGGTGGCGTTTTTCCAATACCTCCTTGTGGAACTCATAGGAGGCACAAGAGTTGAACCTGGCCGGATCAAAATGAGAATGTGATTTGTTGAACTTGTTTTTGAAATCCAATGACTCCAAGTTTGCTGGCTCCCTGATGTTATGCAACACGAATCCTTTTGTCTTCTGGGTACTACGTCCGGGTGTGGTCTTCTTTGGTGGTGATTGCGGCGGTAATGGAAGAGGTGAAGTGTGTGATTCTTCTTCTTCAACCACGGGAACCTTCTCCTTTTTTTTCCTTGAAGATGTCTTCGTTGCTATTACTTTTCTCCTCATGGTGTCTGTGTGTTTGGATGGTGGTGAGGGAGAAGATGAAGAGGTAGAATGAATATGTATGTAGGTGTGAGTTTTAGGTGTGGAAGGTTTTTGAGAGAAAATGATTCTTTCACTTTTTCTTGGGGCGGTTTTCTTTTTCATGATAAAGAAAATGGAGAAGTGGAAGAGGGAGAGTTGTAGAGAGCCAAATTGAGTGGAGTGAGGAAGGAGGTTAGGGACGCATTAAATATGGAGTGGAGAGAGAATTGGAGGGAGTTTAATGACCATTAATGAGCGGTTATTAACCAAGGAAGTTTCCTTTTATTTGAAAAAAAAAACTAAAAAGTGGTTTCCTAGAATCAAGGGATTAGAGGAGGAAAAATATTTGATATGACAATATCCTTTTTCAACAAAATTTGATGAGACAACAAAAGAGATTGTGATTTACACAAAGAGGATCTAATAAAACGGTTAGAGTGGGGTCAAAGAGATTTGGTGGGGCCCAAAAAAATTAAAATATGCACAGTCTCCCCCTTGATCATAGCCCTTTCAACACATCCTGATTTTTATCTCGTGCTTTCCTATGAGACAAAACTGAACAGAATCAAAAATCTTACAAGTTATCAATAGAGCTTAAATCTATCATTCCCAAACTTTTTCTCAAAGTGCAAATCTGTCTTCACAGAGGGGTTTTGTAAAAATGTCAGCAAGTTGGTCTTCAGATTTTACAAATTGAATATCAATAGTACCCTTTTGCACATGTTCTCTAATAAAATGATATTTGATTTCAATGTGCTTGGTTCTTGAGTGCAGAACAGGATTTTTGAAATGTTTATAGCACTCATATTATCACAAAATAAGGGTATACTATTGATCTTTAATTTGTAATCTTCCAATTGCGTTTTTAACCAAATTAGTTGAGAACAACATGCAGATGCAGAAATATATTCAGCTTCAGCTGTGGATAGAGCCACTGTGGCTTATTTTTTGCTTGACCACATGTTGAGTGAGCTTCCAAGGAAGCAACACATGCCGGAGGTGCTCCTTCTATCCACCCTATCTCCCGCATAATCTGCATCACAAAACCCTACTGCACAAAAATCATCAGATTTTGAATACCACAAGCCATAATCACTAGTTCCCTTAATGTATCTAATGATGCGCTTAACGGCTGAAAGATGGGATTCTTTTGGGTGAGATTGAAACCTTGAGCATACACCCACACTTTGAACTATATCCAGTCTAGAGGAGGTAAGGTACATCAGTGAACCTATCATTTCTCTATACCTTGTTTCATCCATATCTTTGCCATCATCATCCTTTTCAAGTTTTGTGTTTGGATGCATTGGTGTTCCCATTGGTTTGGAACTTTCTAGGCCAAATTTTTTGATTAGTTCTTGTGCATACTTGGTATGCAAAATTGTTACTCAGGTTGTGAATTGTTGTTCGAAATTGATTCCCTGGCAATGGCACCAAAAACGAATGCACAGAACCATGGTCTAAACATATCTTCACAACTTCGCATAACTAACCAGCAAGTGCACTGGGTCGTCCAAGTAATACCTTAACCAAATGGCCAGCCCCCAAAACGTGATCACATGATCAATAATACAATCCAGGATGTCTAATACAATAGTAAAAAGTTCTATTTATAATAAACTAGCTACTAGGGTTTACAGAAGTAAGTAATTGATGCATAAATCCACTTCCGGGGCCCACTTGGTGTGTGCTTGGGCTGAGCTTGAATGTTACACGTGCAGAGGCTCTTTCTGGAGTTGAACGCCAGGTTGTAACGTATTTCTGGCGTTCAACTCTGGTTTGTGACTTGTTTCTGGCGTTTAACTCCAGACAACAGCGTAGAAGTGGCGTTCAACGCCCTTTTACGTCGTCTAAACTCGGCCAAAGTATGGACTATTATACATTGCTGGAAAGCCCTGGATGTCTACTTTCCAACGCAATTAGAAGCGTGCCATTTTGAGTTTTGTAGCTCCAAAAAATCCACTTTGAGTGCAGGGAGGTCAGAATCCAACAGCATCAGCAGTCCTTCTTCAACCTCTGAATCTGATTTTTGCTCAGGTCCCTCAATTTTAGCCAGAAAATACCTGAAATCACAAAAAAACACACAAACTCATAGTAAAGTCCAGAAATGTGAATTTAACATAAAAACTAGTGAAAATATCCCTAAAAGTAACTAGATCCTACTAAAAACATACTAAAAATAATGCCAAAAAGCGTATAAATTATCCGCTCATCACCTTCCTAGCATTTTTAATATTGTACGCTTGATAATTTCTCCACTATCTTCTTCAAAGTGGAACATTTCCTACAACAGTAAAAAGGAGGTGTTGATTTGCTCCCAAAAGTTCTGTGGAGGGAAGTGCATCCCTTGAGGAATCTCAGGGATTTCTTGATGATGAGCTTCTCTATGCTCTCTTGATTGCTCCATCTTTTTCTTAGTAATGGGCTTGTCTTCTTCAATGAGGATATCTCCCTCTATGTCAATCCCAGCCGAATTGCATAGGTGGCAAATGAGGTGGGGAAAGGCTAACCTTGCCATAGTGGAGGGCTTGTCAGCCACCTTGTAGAGTTCTTGAGGTATAATCTCATGAACTTCCACCTCTTCTCCAATCATGATGCTATGGATCATGATGGCCCGGTCTATTGTAACTTCAGACCGGTTGCTAGTGGGAACGATTGAGCATTGAATGAACTCCAACCATCCTCTAGCTACAGGCTTAAGGTCCAGTCTTCTTAGTTGAACCGGTTTGCCTTTTGATTCAATCTTCCATTGAGCTCCTTCTACACATATGTCCATGAGGACTTGGTCCAACCTTTGATCAAAGTTGAGTCTCCTTGTGTAGGGGCGTGCGTCCTCTTCCATGTTTGGCAAGTTGAACGCCAACCTCACATTTTCCGGACTAAAATCTAAGTATTTCCCCCGAACCATGGTGAGATAATTCTTTGGGTTCGGGTTCTTACTTTGATCATGGTTCCTAGTGATCCATGCATTAGCATAGAACTCTTGAACTATTAAGATACCGACTTGTTGGATGGGGTTTGTTAGAACTTCCCAACCTCTTCTTTGGATTTCATGTCGGATCTCCGGATACTCATTTCTCTTGAGCTTGAAAGGGACCTCGGGGATCACCTTCTTCTTGGCCACAACATCATAGAAGTGGTCTTGATGGGCTTTGGAGATGAACCTTTCCATCTCCCATGACTCGGAGGTGGAAGCTTTTGTCTTTCCTTTCCCTTTTCTAGAGGATTCTCCGGTCTTAGGTGCCATCAATGGTAATGGAAAAACAAAAGCTTATGCTTTTACCACACCAAACTTAGAATTTTGCTCGCCCTCGAGCAAGAGAAGAAAGAATAGATGAAGAAGAAGAAGAAAATATGGAGAGGAGGGGGGGAGGTGTGTTTCGGCCAAGAAGAGAAAGAGAGGGTTGTTTTGTGTGAAAATGAGGAAGAATGGAAGGCTTTATATAGGGAAGGGAGGGGGGGTATGTGATGAGCGGATATTTTATACGCTTTTTGGGGTTAATTTCATATAGATTTTAGTATATTTTAGTTAGTTTTTAGTTTATTCTCATTAGTTTCTAGGCAAAATTCATATTTCTGGACTTTACTATGAGTTTGTGTGTTTTTATGTGATTTCAGGTATTTTCTGGCTAAAATTGAGGGAGCTGAGCAAAAATCTGATTCAGGCTGAAAAAGGACTGCTGATGCTGTTGGATTCTGACCTCTCTGCACTCAAAATGGAATTTTTGGAGCTACAGGAGTCCAAATGGCACGCTTCTAATTGCGTTGGAAAGTAGACATCCAGGAATTTCCAGCAATATATAATAGTCCATACTTTGCTCAAGGATAGACGACGTAAACTGGCGTTCAACGCCAGTTCCATGCTGCTGTCTGGCGTCCAGAGCCAGAAACAAGTTACAAAGTGGAGTTCAATGCCAGAAACAGGTTACAACCTGGCGTTGAACGCCCAAAACAGCCCAGGCACGTGAGAAGCTTTAGTCTCAGCCCCAGCACATACCAAGTGGGCCCCAGAAGTGGATTTCTGCACTATCTGTCATAGTCTACTCATTTTCTGTAAACCTAGGTTACCAGTTTAGTATTTAAACAACTTTTAGAGATTTATTTTGTATCTCATGACATTTTAGATCTGAATTTTGTACTCTTTGACGGCATGAGTCTCTAAACTCCATTGTTGGGGGTGAGAAGCTCTGCTGTGTCCTGATGAATTAATGCAAGTAATTCTGTTTTCCATTCAAACATGCGTGTTCCTATCTAAGATATCTATTCGCGCCTAACTATGGAGAAGGTGATGATCAGTGACACTCATCACCTTCCTCACTCCATGAACGTGTGTCTGACAATCACCTCCGTTCTACATCCGATTGAATGAATATCTCTTAGATTCCTTAATCAGAATCTCCGTGGTATAAGCTAGATTGATGGCAGCATTCATGAGAATCCAAAAAGTCTAAACCTTGTCTGTGGTATTTCGAGTAGGATCCTGGGATTGAATGGCTGTGACGAATTTCAAACTCACGAGTGCTGGGCGTAGTGACAGCCGCAAAAGGATAGTAATTCCTATTCCGGTACGATTGAGAACCTGCAGATGATTAGCCGTGCGGTGACAGCGCATTTGGACCCTTTTCACTGGAAGGATGGATGGTAGCCATTGACAACGGTGTTCCACCTACACACAGCTTGCCATAGGAGGACGTGCGTGCGTGAATTAGAAAACAGAGGAAAGCAGAATTTCAGAAGACAAAGCATCTCCAAAACTCCAACATATTCTCCATTATTGCATACAAGTATAATTTGTGTTCTGCCTCTTTTCTCCTTGCAATCATATTTGATAAGTGAATTATTTTATTGTCTTTCTGACTAAGAGGTATAAGATAACCATAGATTGCTTCAAGCCAACAATCTCCGTGGGATCGACCCTTACTCACGTAAGGCATTACTTGGACGACCTAGTGCACTTGCTGGTTAGTTGTGCGAAATTACATTGTGAAGTAATTTTCGTGCACCAAGTTTTTGGTGCCGTTGCCGGGGATTGTTCATGTTTGAACAACTGACGGTTTATTTTGTTTCTTAGATTAGGAAAATTTTTCTTTTTGGTTTAGAGTCTCTTATTATTGTTCTTGGTTAAAAAAAAAAATACTTCTTCAAAACAAGTGTTACATTCATAACTCATTTGGCTAGAGCGTTAGTCTGTGTTCTTGGTAATTGGGTTAGAATCTTTTATATTCTTTTCAAAATCTTCTTTTTCATAAATAATAATTTCTCTATTAAATTTTGTGCCAAACTTTAAGTTTGGTGTTTTCTTGTTGATTTCCCTTTGGTTTTCGAAAATTTTGGTTTGGTTTTCTAAAAATTTTAAGTTTGGTGTTCTTTCTTCATGTTCTTGTGTTCTTGTGAGTCTTCAAAGTGTTCTTGAGTTTTTCTTGTGTCTTGATCTTAAAATTTTTAAGTTTGGTGTTCCTTGGTGCTTTCTCTCCAAAATTTTCGAAAACAAGGAGCATTAGATCTAAAAATTTTAAATCTTGTGCTATCTTATTGTTTTTCTCTCTCTCTTTAAATTCAAAAATATCTTTTCTCTCTATTTTAAAGCAAATTTTCGAAATTTGCCTTTAAATTTTAGATTTTTATTTCAAAATTTAAAACCTTTTTCAAAAATCATCATATCCTTTTCAAAACATCCTAACCACTTTCTCTCTCCTCATTTTTTCAAAAATTTTCAACCATTTTTATTTATTTTACATCATCTCCCTTTCTCCATCATGGATCTAAGTGGAAATGAACAGTCCAGGAGGACTCTGGGGTCATATGCTAACCCCTCTACTGCTTCATATAGGAGTAGCATCTGCATACCCTCCATTAGAGTCAGTAGCTTCGAGTTGAATCCTCAGCTCATTATCATGGTGCAGCAAAATTGCCAGTATTCCGGTCTTCCACAGGAAGAACCTACAGAGTTTCTGGCACAATTTTTACAAATTGCTGACACAGTACATGATAAGGAAATAGATCAGGATGTCTACAGACTATTACTGTTTCCATTTGCTGTAAAAGATCAAGCTAAGAGGTGGTTAAATAACCAACCTAAGGCCAGCATAAGGACATGGAAACAGCTGACAGAAAAATTCCTGAATCAATACTTTCCCCCAAAACGGATGACACAGCTAAGGCTGGACATCCAAGGCTTTAAACAAGGAGATAATGAATCTCTTTATGATGCCTAGGAGAGATACAGAGAGATGCTACGAAAATGCCCCTCTGAAATGTTTTCAGAGTGGGTTCAGTTAGACATCTTCTATTATGGGCTTGCAGAAGGAGCTCAGATGTCTCTAGATTACTCAGCTGGTGGATCTATCCACATGAGAAAGACAATTGAAGAGGCTCAAAAGCTCATTGATACAGTTGTCAGGAATCAGCATCTGTACCTAAGCAGTGACCCTTCCATGAAAGAAGAGGTTAAAACAGTAACTGCTGAACTCAGTCCTGTAAAACAAGCTG
>NC_029792.2:108154701-108156340 GCF_000816755.2 Arachis ipaensis | reverse complement strand
ACTACAAGAGACAAGGATGGCTAATATAAATATGGAAGAACAATTGAAGCAAACAAAGCAGCAGCTGTCAAGACAAATAACAGAAGAATGCCAAGCAGTTCAATTAAGAAGTGGGAAAACATTAAATACCCCACCTCAAGGCAGCAAAGAGCTAAGGAATGAGCAAACCACCCAAAATTCACCTGAAGACAGTAAGAGCCCAGGGAAAAGTAATTCTGGCATTAAAACGCCAGCAATCTGGTGGAAGGCTGGCGCTGAACGCCCAGACCATGCCCAAGACTGGCGTTCAACGCCAATAACAAGCAAGGACTGGCGTTCAACGCCAGAAACAAGCAAGGATCTGGCGCTGAACGCCCAAAATGGGCACAGTTCTGGCGTTCAGACGCCAGGAACAGACAAGGAGTTGGCGTCTCGCGTCACTCCAGCTTCTAACTCTGGCACTCAATTGCCAGTGAGGGATCAGACACACACAAGTGCTGATGACAATCCCTCTAAAAAGGCTTCTTCAACCACTTCTGTAGGCAACAAACCTACAGCAACTAAGGTTGAGGAATATAAAGCCAAGATACCTTATCCTCAAAAACTCCGGAAAGAGGAGCAGGATAAGCAATTTGCTCGCTTTACAGATTATCTCAGGACTATTGAAATAAAGATTCCATTTGCAAAGGCACTTGAGCAAATACCTTCTTATGCCAAGTTCATGAAAGAGATCTTGAGTCATAAAAAGGATTGGAGAGAAACAGAAAGAGTTCTCCTCACTGAAGAATGCAGTGCAGTCATTCTAAAAGCTTTCCTAAAAAGCTTAAAGACCCTGGGAGTTTTCTGATACCATGCATATTAGAAGGTAATTGCACCAAGACAGCTTTGTGTGATCTTGGGGCAAGAATCAACCTAATACTGGCAGGTTATGATTATTACTGCTTTCTGGATGGCTACTGATGAGCGGATAATTTATGCGCTTTTTGGCATTGTTTTTAGTATGTTTTTAGTAGGATCTAGTTACTTTTAGGGATGTTTTCATTAGTTTTTATGTTAAATTCACATTTTTGGACTTTACTATGAGTTTGTGTGTTTTTCTGTGATTTCAGGTATTTTCTGGCTGAAATTGAGGGACTTGAGCAGAAATCAGATTCAGAGGTTGAAGAAGGATTGCTGATGCTGTTGGATTCTGACCTCCCTGCACTCAAAGTGGATTTTCTGGAGTTACAGAACTCGAAATGGCGCGCTTCCAATTGCGTTGGAAAGTAGACATCCAGGGCTTTCCAGCAATATATAATAGTTCATACTTTGGCCAAGAATTGACGACGTAAACTGGCGTTCAACGCCAACCTTCTGCCCAAATCTGGCGTCCAGCGCCAGAAAAGGATCCAAAACCAGAGTTGAACGCCCAAACTGGCACAGAAAGTGGCGTTCAACTCCACAAATGGCCTCTGCACGTGCTACACTTAAGCTCAGCCCAAACACACACCAAGTGGGCCCAGGAAGTGGGGCTTTCCAAATAGTTCATACTTTGGCCAAGAATTGACGACGTAAACTGGCGTTCAACGCCAACCTTCTGCCCAAATCTGGCGTCCAGCGCGTCCAGCGGATCCAAAACCAGAGTTGAACGCCCAAACTGGCACAGAAACTGGCGTTCAAC
>NC_029792.2:108149542-108151816 GCF_000816755.2 Arachis ipaensis | reverse complement strand
ACTTGGACGACCCAGTGCACTTGCTGGTTAGTTGTATCGAAGTTGTGACAACTATGAATTAAGATCAGAGCACCAAGTTGCTCACGTTGCCGGGGATTGTTTGAGCCTGGACATCACAATTTCGTGCACCAGCTACTCAGGCTATAACCAGATTGCAGTAGATCCCCAGGATCAAGAGAAAACAGCATTCACATGTCCATCTGGAGTGTTTGCTTATAGAAGGATGCCATTTGGGCTGTGTAATGCGCCTGCAACCTTCCAGAGATGCATGCTCTCTATTTTCTCTGATATAGTGGAAAAATTTCTGGAAGTCTTCATGGATGACTTCTCAGTATATGGAGACTCATTCATCTCCTGTCTTGATCACCTGAAACTTGTTCTGAAGAGATGCCAAGAGACCAACCTAGTTTTAAACTGGGAAAAATGTCACTTCATGGTGACTGAAGGATTGTCCTTGGGCATAAAATCTCAAACAAGGGGATAGGGGTGGATCAAGCAAAAATAGAGGTAATTGAAAAATTACCACCACCTGCCAATGTTAAGGCAATCAGAAGCTTTCTGGGGCATGCAGGATTCTATAGGAGGTTTATAAAGGATTTTTCAAAAATCGCAAAACCTCTAAGCAATCTGCTAGCTGCTGACACGCCATTTGTGTTTGACACGGAGTGTTTGCAGGCGTTTGAAACGCTGAAAGCTAAGCTGGTCACAGCACCAGTTATTTCTGCACCAGACTGGACATTACCATTTGAGCTAATGTGTGATGCCAGGGATCACGCCATTGGTGCAGTATTGGGACAGAGGCATGACAAGCTTCTGCACGTCATTTATTATGCTAGTCGCGTTTTAAATGATGCCCAGAAAAATTACACAACCACAGAAAAAGAATTACTTGCAGTGGTTTATGCCATTGACAAGTTCAGATCATACTTAGTAGGATCAAAAGGGATTGTGTATACTGACCATGCTGCTCTTAAATATCTACTCACAAAGCAGGATTCAAAACCCAGGCTCATCAGATGGGTGTTGCTTCTGCAAGAGTTTGATATAGAAATAAGAGACAGAAAAGGGACAGAGAACCAAGTGGCTGATCATCTGTCCCGGATAGAGCCAGTAGAAGGGACGTCCCTCCCCTTTCTTGAGATCTCTGAGACTTTTCCGGATGAGCATTTATTTGCCATTCAGGAAACACCATGGTTTGCCGATATTGCAAACTATAAAGCTGCAAGGTTCATACCCAAAGAGTACAACAGGCAACAAACGAAAAAATTAATCACTGATGCAAAATACTACTTGTGGGATGAACCCTAAAGAGATGTGCAGACGGAATAATCCGTAGGTGTGTTCCTAGAGAAGAAGCACAGAGGATCCTATGGCATTGCTATGGATCTCAATATGGAGGCCATTTCGGAGGAGAGCAAACAGCCACCAAGGTCCTCCAATGTGGCTTCTATTGGCCCACACTCTATAAAGATTCCCGAGAGTTTGTACGTAACTGTGACAGTTGCCAAAGAGCTGGTAACCTGCCTCATGGTTACGCCATGCCTCAACAAGGAATCCTGGAGATTGAGTTGTTTGACGTATGGGGAATTGACTTCATGGGACCTTTCCCACCATCATTCTCAAACACTTATATTCTGGTTGCAGTTGATTATGTATCAAAATGGGTTGAGGCCATTGCCACACCCACCAATGATACTAAAACAGTGCTGAAGTTCCTCCAGAAATATATCTTCAGCAGGTTTGGGGTCCCTAGAGTACTAATCAGTGATGGGGGCACTCACTTCTGCAACAAACAGCTTTATTCTGCCATGGTCCGGTATAGGATTCGCCATAAGGTGGCGACTCCATATCATCCACAGACTAATGGACAAGCTGAAGTCTCTAACAGAGAGCTAAAAAGAATCCTAGAATGGGCTGTAAATACCCGTAGAAAGGATTGGGCAAGAAGCTTGGATGATGCTCTGTGGGCATACAGAACAGCATTCAAGACTCCTATAGGGACCTCTCCATACCAACTGGTCTATGGTAAGGCATGTCACCTGCCCGTGTAGCAGGAGAAAAAAGATTGCTCCAGCTAAATGAGTTAGAGGAATTCAGATTCACAGCTTTCGAAAATGCCAAGCTTTATAAAGAGAAATAAAAAAAGTGGCATGACAGAAAGTTGTCATCTAGAATCTAGAATCTTTGACAAAAGGTTCTGTTGTTCAACTCTAGGCTCAAGCTATTCCCCGGGAAACTGAAGTCCCGGTGGAGGGGACCATATGTGATATGTGA
>NC_029792.2:108141550-108148595 GCF_000816755.2 Arachis ipaensis | reverse complement strand
GGAATGACCGCAAGTTGCGGGTCACCTACGAAGACAACCCACAACTTGCGGGTTTTGTCTGAAAATGACCGCAAAAGAACGGTCACTCGAGAAAAAGAGACAAAACACACGTCTTAGGAAGACATTGGGACACTTGAATATGTTAACTGAGAAATGGAATCCTAGTCACTTGAAATATATTTGTTTATTTTTATGTTTATCCCGTTTTACGAATCTCCTAACTACGGGGTACCGACCCAACGGAGGGTCGTTCGCGAAGAAATAACAGAAATCGACCTGGAACATAGCCATCTGGGCGTTAAACACCAGAAAGAAGCTCTTTCTGGGCGTTTAATGCCAGATTTACAGCATTCTGGGCGTTCAGAAAAACGCCCAGTAACAAAGGACTTCCTGGCGTTCAACGCCAGAAAGAAGCAGCAGCTGGGCATTGAACGCCTAGGAGAGGCAGCATTTGGGCGTTGAACGCCCAAAACATGCAGCGTTTGGGCGTTCAAACGCCAGGATGGTGGGGAGGAGGTAAATCCATTTTTTCTTCATATTTTTCATTTTAATCTTAATTTTCATGTTTCAATTCATGATTTCTTGCATAAACATGTTAAGAACCCTGATTTCTAAAATCCCTAATTTCTAAAAACCCTACCTTAAAAATATCAAATGTATCTTAATCCACAAGCACAAACCCTCTTTTTCAAATTCAATCCAACTCTTTTTCAAATTTTCAAAACAAATCTATTTTTTTCAACTAATATCTTCTTCAAATCTCCACATTATCTTTTTCAAAATCTAGATTTATCTTTTTCAAAAATTTTTCATATCTTTTCAATTTTAAACTATATCCTTTCTCATCATATCTTCTATCTTATCTTTTCCAAATCAATCTTTTTATCATATCTTTTCAAAATTTTCAAACCCACCCCCTCCCTTTATATATGGGTTCGGCCTCCACCCTCCTCCATCAACAATTGCACCTAGCTCTCCTTCTATCCCTCTCCTTTCTTTTCTTTTGCTTGAGGACAAGCAAACCTCTAAGTTTGGTGTGTTTATCCGTGATCACTAAGAGCATGGCTCCTAAGGGAAAACAACCCACTTCAAGAGGCAAGAAAGAGAGCGTTCCAAAACCACTTTGGAATCAAGAGAAGTTCTTATCTAAAGAACATTCAGACCATTATCATAAAATAATGGGTCTAAGATCAGTGATCCCGGAAGTTAGATTCGATCTAAAAGAAGACGAATATCCGGAGATCCAGGAGCAAATCTGAATCAGGAACTGGGAGATCCTAGCCAATCCTGAAACGAAAGTGGGAAGGAATATGGTCCAGGAGTTCTATGCTAATATATGGCATACAGACAGGCAAAGACTATCTGGATCTGATATCTAGAACTATCGAACCGTGGTCAGAGGAAAGATTATTCATACCCACCCTGACAAGATCAGAGAGATCTTAAAGCTACCTCAGCTGAAAGATGATCCAGACTCCTTCAATAGGAGAATGATGAGAACAAACAAGAGCCTGGATAAGATTCTAGAAGACATATGCATCCCTGGAGCCAGGTGGACCACCAGCACGAAGGGTGTTCCTAATCAACTCAAAAGAGAAGATCTCAAACCAGTGGTCAGAGGCTGGCTGGACTTCATTGGGCATTCCCTACTGCCCACTAGCAACCGTTCTGAAGTCACTGTTAAAAGAGCAGTGATGATCCATTGCATCATGATGGGAAAAGAAGTGGAAGTTCATCAACTGATTTCAACTGAATTCTACAAAATTGCTAACAAAAATTCTAAAGAGGCCAGGTTGGCTTACCCAAGCTTGATTTCTCTGCTCTGCAAGGACGCTGGAGTAAGAATGGGAGTAACTGAGTATATCTCAATTGAGAAACCAATCACCAAAGCATCAATGGAAAAACAACAAGTACATGATGACCCCATCAGGAAGAAAACACAGGAATTTCTCCCAGAAATCCCTCAATCTGAATATTGGGAGTATCTTGAAACATCAGTTACCAAGATGCAAGAAGCTATAGAACAAATAATAAAGGAACAGAAGGAACAAAGTCAAATTCTTTGCTATTTGATTAAAGAACAGGAAGAGCAAGGGCGTGACTTGAGGGAATTAAAGCGCCAGAAGTTATCTCTTGAAGGACCAAGCACCCCACAGATCCGAGGAACATCCACTTCCCAGAACAAAGGTTGTTAAATTCCAATTTCTGCTTTAACTCTGTGATAGTTGTCGTTATAGGAGTTTACCTTAGGAGTCATATAGTAGTAATTAGTGTCTATTTTGATTTTATCTCCAATTAAGTTATAGTCTATTTTTCTCATCATCAACAAACAATAAAATAGCATATCTTTTGAATAAGAGGCAATAAAATTCGAGTTTTAATAAGAAAAATTCTAATTAGTAACATGTGGTGGCAATGCTTTCTGTCTTCTGAATGAATGCTTGAACAATGCATATATCTTTTGAATTTGTTGTTTAAGACTGTTAAATATGTTGGCTCTTGAAAGAATGATGAACATGAGACATGTTATTGATAATCTGAAAAATCATAAAAATGATTCTTGAAGCAAGAAAAAGCAGAAAAGAACAAAGCTTGCAGAAAAAAATAGAAAGAAAAAGAAAAGCAAGCAGAAAAAGCCAAAAGCTCTTAAAACCAAAAGGCAAGGGTAAATAAAAAGGATCCCAAGGCTTTGAGCATCAGTGGATAGGAGGGCCTAAGGGATAAAATCCTGGCCTAAGCGGCTAAACCAGGCTGTCCCTAGCCATGTGCTTGTGGCATGAAGGTGTCAAGTGAAAACTTGAGACTGAGCGGTTAAAGCCAAGGTCCAAAGCAAAAGAGAGTGTGCTTAAGAACCCTGGACACCTCTTATTAGTCTTCTATTTTATTTGTCTAGTTGCTTGAGGACAAGCAACGGTCCAAGTTTGGTGTTGTGATGAGCGGATATTTTATACGCTTTTTGGGGTTAATTTCATACAGATTTTAGTATATTTTAGTTAGTTTTTAGTTTATTCTCATTATTTTCTAGACAAAATTCATATTTCTGGACTTTACTATGAGTTTGTGTGTTTTTCTGTGATTTCAGGTATTTTCTGGCTGAAATTGAGGGAGCTGAGCAAAAATCTGATTCAGGCTGAAAAAGGACTGCTGATGCTGTTGGATTCTGACCTCTCTGCACTCAAAATAAAATTTCTGGAGCTACAGGAGTCCAAATGGCGCGCTTCCAATTGCGTTGGAAAGTAGACATCCAGGTCTTTCCAGCAATATATAATAGTCTATACTTTGCTCAAGGATAGACGACGTAAACTGGCGTTCAACGCCAGTTTCATGCTGCTGTCTGGCGTCCAGCGCCAGAAACAAGTTACAAAGTGGAGTTCAACGCCAGAAACAGGTTACAACCTGGCGTTGAACGCCCAAAATAGCCCAGGCACGTGANTGAGTACTGGGCGTAGTGACAGCCGCAAAAGGATAGTAATTCCTATTCCGGTACGATTGAGAACCTGCAGATGATTAGTCGTGCGGTGACAGCGCATTTGGACCCTTTTCACTGGAAGGATGGATGGTAGCCATTGACAACGGTGATCCACCTACACACAGCTTGCCATAGGAGGACGTGTTTGCGTGAATCAGAAAACAGAGGAAAGCAGAATTTCAGAAGACAAAGCATCTCCAAAACTCTAACATATTCTCCATTATTGCATACAAGTATAATTTGTGTTCTGCCTCTTTTCTCCTTGCAATCATATTTGATAAGTGAATTATTTTATTGTCTTCCTAACTAAGAGGTATAAGATAACCATAGATTGCTTCAAGCCAACAATCTCCGTGGGATCGACCATTACTCACGTAAGGTATTACTTGGACGACCCAGTGCACTTGCTGGTTAGTTGTGCGAAATTACATTGTGAAGTAATTTTCGTGCACCAGTAAGTTTCGGCCATATAGGGTGGGTTTGGGTGGGAAATTGATTTTGAATTTTGAAGGTAGGTGGAGTTTATGAGGTAGGTTTATGGGGAAGAGTGGATGGATGTGAGTGGTGAAGAGGTGATGGGGAAGAGAGATTGAGGTGATTGGTGAAGGGTTTTGGGGAAGAGTGTTTATGGGATTGTGTGAAAGAGGGGTGAGAAGAAGTGAGTGGAGGTAGGTGGAGATCCTGTGGGGTCCACAGATCCTGAGGTGTTCAAGGATTTACAACCTTGCACCAAATTAGGCATGTAAAATGCCCTTGCACACAACTTTGGGCGTTCAGCGCCAGGTTGGTGATTGTTCTGGTTTGTAGTCTATTTCTGGCGTTGAACGCCAGAACCATGCTTGTTCTGGGCGTTCAGCGCCAGCTCTCCTCCAGGGTGCATTTCTGGCGTTCAAACGCCCAGATGCTGCACATTTCTGGCGTTCAGCGCCAGAACCATGCTCTGTTCTAGCGTTGAACGCCCAAAACATGCTTCTTACTGGCGTTTAAACGCCAGTAAGGTCTTCCTCCAGGGTGTGATTTTTCTTCTGCTGTTTTTTTTATTCCATTTTCAATTTTATATTTATTTTGTGACTCCACATGATCATGAACCTAATAAAACATGAAAAACAAAAATAAAATTAGATAATTAAACATTGGGTTGCCTCCCAACAAGCGCTTCTTTAATGTCAATAGCTTGACAGTGGGCTCTCATGGAGCCTCACAGATGTGCAGAGCTTTGTTGAGACCTTCCAACACCAAACTTAGAGTTTGGATATGGGGGTTTGACACCAAACTTAGAGTTTGGTTGTGGCCTCCCAACACCAAACTTAGAGCTTGACTGTGGGGGCTTTGGTTGACTCTGCTTTGAGAGAAGCTTTTTATGCTTCCTCTCCATGGATGCAGAGAAAGATCCTTGAGTTGTAAACACAAGGTTGTCCTCATTTATTTGAAGGATCAATTCTCCTCTGTCCACATCAATCACAGCTCTTGCTGTGGCTAGGAAAGGTCTTCCTAGGATAATGGATTCATCCTCATCCTTCCCAGTATCAAGGACTATGAAATCAGCAGGGATGTAAAGGCCTTCAACCTTTACTAACACGTCCTCTACTTGTCCATAAGCCTGTTTTCTTGAGTTGTCTGCCATCTCTAATGAGATTTTAGCAGCTTGCACCCCATAGATTCCCAGCTTCTCTATTACAGAGAGGGGCATGAGGTTTATCCTTGAACCAAGGTCACACAGAGCCTTTTCAAAGATCATGTTGCCTATGGTACAAAGTAGTATGAACTTTCCAGGATCCTGTTTCTTCTGAGGCAATGTCAGTTGATCCAGATCACTTAGTTCATTGGTGAACAAGGGAGGTTCATCTTCCCAAGTCTCAATACCAAATAATTTGGCATTCAGCTTCATGATTGCACCAAGGAACTTGGCAGCTTGCTCTTCAGTAACATCCTCATTCTCTTCAGAAGAGGAGTACTCATCAGAACTCATGAATGGCATAAGGAGGTTCAATGGAATCTCTATGGTCTCTAGATGAGTCTCAGATTCCTTTTGTTCCTCAGAAGAAAGCTCCTTATTGATCACTAGACGTCCCAGGAGGTCTTCCTCCTTGGGATTCACATCCTCTCCTTCCCTTACAGGTTCGGCCATGGTGCTTATGTCAATGGCCTTGCACTCTCCTTTTGGATTCTCTTCTGTATTGCTTGGGAGAGTACTAGGAGGGATTTCAGTGATCCTTTTACTCAGCTGGCCCACTTGTGCTTCCAAATTTCTAATGGAAGACCTTGTTTCATTCATGAAACTCACAGTGGCCTTAGATAGATCAGAGACTAAATTTTCTAAGCTAGATGGATTCTGCTCAGAATTCTCTGTCTGTTGCTGAGTGGATGATGGAAAAGGCTTGCTATTGCTAAACATGTTTCTTCCACCATTATTAAAGCCTTGTTGAGGCTTTTGATCCTTCCATGAGAGATTTGGGTGATTTTTCCATGATGGATTGTAGGTGTTTCCGTATAGTTCACCCATGTATTTTAACTCTGCTATTGCAGGGTTCTCAGGATCATAAGCTTCTTCCTCAGAAGATGCCTCTTGAGTACTGTTGGATACAGCTTGCATTCCATTTGGTGCACGAATTGTGAATCACACTTTTCACAACTCGTACCACTGACCAGCAAGTGCACTGGGTCGTCCAAGTAATACCTCACGTGAGTAAGGGTCGAATCCCACGGAGATTGTTGGTTTGAAGCAATCTATGGTTATCTTGTAAATCTTAGTCAGGAAGTCAATTATGTTTATCAATTGAATTGCAAATAAACAATAAAGCATGGATTAAAGGTTACTTGTTATGTAGTAATGGAGAATATGTTGGAGTTTTGGAGATGCTTTGTCTTCTGAATCTCTGCTTTCCTCTGTCTTCTTGTTCACGCACGCACGTCCTCTTATGGCAAGCTGTGTGTTGGTGGATCACCGTTGTCAATGGCTACCTTCCATCCTTCCAGTGAAAATTACGCTCACGCGCTCTGTCACAGCACGGCTAATCACCGGTTGGTTCTCGATCCGGTTGGAATAGAATTTACTATCCTTTTGCGTCTGTCACTAACGCCCAGCCTTCAGGAGTTTGAAGCTCGTCACAGTCATTCAATCCTTGAATCCTACTCGGAATACCACAGACAGGGTTTAGACTTTCCGGATTCTCATGAATGTCGCCATCAGTTCTAGCTTATACCACGGAGATTCTGATTAAGGAATCTAAGAGATACTCATTCAATCGTATATAGAACGGAGGTGGTCGTCAGGCACACGTTCATGATTTGAGGAAGGTGATGAGTGTCACAGATCATCACCTCCATCACAGTTAAGCGCGAATGAACATCTTAGAGAGAAACAAGCGTGTTTGAATGGAAAACAGAAATACTTGCATTAATTCATCGAGACACAGCAGAGCTCCTCACCCCCAAAAATGGGGTTTAGAGACTCATGCCGTCAGAGAATACAAAGTTCAGATCTAAAATGTCATGAGATGCAAAATAAGTCTCTAAAAGTTGTTTAAATACTAAACTAGTAGCCTAGGTTTACACAAATTGAGTAGACTATGATGG
>NC_029792.2:108114086-108141526 GCF_000816755.2 Arachis ipaensis | reverse complement strand
ACATGAGTGGACTATGATGGATGATGCAGAGATCCACTTCTGGGGCCCACTTGGTGTGTGCTGGGCTGAGTCTTAAGCAATTCACGTGCAGAGGCCATTTGTGGAGTTGAACGCCAGTTTTTATGCCAGTTTGGGCGTTCAACTCCAACTTTTGATCCTTTTCTGGCGCTGGACGCCAGAATTGGGCAGAGAACTGGCTTTGAACGCCAGTTTACGTCGTCTATCCTTATGCAAAGTATAGACTATTATATATTTCTAGAAAGCCCTGGATGTCTACTTTCCAACGCAATTGGAAGCATGCCATTTCAAGTTCTGTAGCTCCAGAAAATCCACTTTGAGTGCAGGGAGGTCAGAATCCAACAGCATCAGCAGTCCTTTTTCAACCTGAATCAGATTTTTGCTCAGCTCCTTCAATTTCAGCCAGAAAATTACCTGAAATTACAGAAAAACACACAACTCATAGTAAAGTCCAGAAATATGAATTTTTCCTAAAAACTAATGGAAATAAACTAAAAACTAACTAAAACATACTCAAAACTATATGAAATTAACCCCAAAAAGCGTATAAAATATCCGCTCATCAGAGTCCAACCATATTCTAGCTCTGTCTCTTACAGCAAAAGGGAAAAGCATGAGCCTGTAGACTTCAGGATTTACTCCATTAGTCTTAATAGTATCACAGATCTGCAAGAATTCAGTTAAGAACTGAAAAGGATCTTCAGATGGAAGTCCATGAAACTTGCAGTTCTGCTGTATCAGAGAAACTAGCTGAGGTTTCAGCTCAAAATTATTTGCTCCAATGGCAGGAATGGAGATGCTTCTTCCATGTAAATTGGAATTAGGTGCAGTAAAGTCACCAAGCATCCTCCTTGCATTATTATTATTTTCGGCTGCCATCTCCTCTTTCTGTTCGAAAATTTATGACAGGTGCTTGCTGGATAGTTGTAATTTAGCTTCTCTTAGTTTCCTCTTCAGAGTCCTTTCAGGTTCTGGATCTGCTTCAATAAGGATGTTCTTGTCCTTGCTCCTGCTCATATGACAAAGAAGAAGGCACAGAAAAATAATAATAATAGGGATCCTTTTTACCCAAGTATAGAGGTTCCCTTTAGGTGAGTGGAAGAAAAGGAGAAGAAAAGAGAGAGAGAGGGAATTTTCAAAAATTGTTTTTGAAAAATGGTTAGTGATTTTTTTTTTGAAAATTAAAATAAAAAATTAAAATAATTAGTTAATTAAAAAGAATTTTTGAAAAAGAGGGAAGATATTTTCGAAAATTAGAGAGAGAGAGTTAGTTAGGTAGTTTTGAAAAGATAAGAAACAAACAAAAAGTTAGTTAGTTAGTTGAAACAATTTTGAAAAGATAAGAAGTTAGGAAGTTAGAAAAGATATTTTGAGATCAAATTTTTCAAAAAGGTAAGATAAGAAGATATTTTTGAAAAGATATGATAGAAATTAGTTTTTGAAAAAGATTTGATTTTTTAAAATCTCAATTAATGACTTGATTCACAAGAAATCACAAGATATGATTCTAGAACTTAAAGTTTGAATCTTTCTTAACAAGTAAGTAACAAACTTGAAATTTTTGAATCAAAACATTAATTGATGATGTTATTTTCGAAAATATGATGTAAAATTAAGAAAAATATTTTTGAAAAATATTTTTGAAATTTTCGAAAATAACAAAAAAATTGAAAAAAGATTTGGTTTTTGAAAAAGATTTTGAAAAAGATAAGATTTTTTTTTAAATTGAAAATTTGATTTGACTCATAAAAACAACTAGATTTTAAAAATTTTTTAAAAAGTCAAATCTAATTTTCGAAATTTTAAGAGAGAAAAAGGGAAAGATATTTTTTTGATTTTTGAATTTTTATGATGAGAGAGAAAAACAAGAAAAATGATGCAATGCATGAAAGTTATGGATCAAAACAATGAATGCATGCAAGAATGCTATGAATGTCAAGATGAACACCAAGAACACTTTGAATGTCATGATGAACACCAAGAACATATTTTTGAAAAATTTTTAATGCAAAGAAAACATGCAAGACACCAAACTTAGAAATCTTTCATGCTTAGACACTAAGATTTCAAGAATGCATATGAAAAACAAGAAAAGACACAAAACATGCAAATGCAAAGATCAAACAAGAAGACTTACCAAGAACAACTTGAAGATCATGAAGAACACTATGAATGCATGAATGCAATTTTCGAAAAAAATGCAAGATGAATATGCAATTGACACCAAACTTGGAATTGACTCCAGACTCAAACAAGAAACACAAAAAAATATTTTTGATTTTTATGATTTTCTAATTTTAATTTTTTTTTTTGTATTTTTTTCGAAAATTATTTGAAAAACAAAAATAAGGATTCCAAAATTTTTAATATGAATTCCAGGAATCTTATGCTCTTTTAGTCTAAAGCTCCAATCAAAGGGTCAGGCATGGCTTAATAGCCAGCCAAGCTTTAGAATGGAATTACATCCATTGAGGTGATTAGTTGAAGACCAATCCCAAAGGAGTTTGGATATGGCTTTACAGCCAGCCAGTCTTCAACATGCTTCATGAAACTCTAGAATTCATTCTTAAAAATTCTGAAGAAAAATATATTTTTGAAAATATTTTTATTTATTTATTTTTTTTTTCGAAAACAAAGGAGAAAATTTTGAAAGATTTTTTAAATTTTTTTTTTTTGAAAAGAAAACAAAAAGAAAATTACCTAATCTGAGCAACGAGATGAACCGTCAGTTGTCCAAACTCGAACAATCCCCGGCAACGGCGCCAAAAACTTGGTATGCGAAATTGTTACTCAGGTTGTGAATTGTTGTTCGAAATTGATTCCCTGGCAATGGCACCAAAAACGGATGCACAGAACCATGGTCTAAACATATCTTCACAACTTCGCATAACTAACCAGCAAGTGCACTGGGTCGTCCAAGTAATACATTACGTGAGTAAGGGTCGAATCCCACGGAGATTGTTGGTATGAAGCAAGCTATGGTCACCTTGTAAATCTCAGTCAGGCGGATATAAAATAGTTATGTAGTTTTCGAAATCTAGTAATAAAAGAAGGATAGAAATACTTATGTAAATCATTGGTGAGAATTTCAGATAAGCGTGTGGAGATGCAATCATTCCTCTGAACCTCTGCTTTCCTGCTATCTTCATCCAATCAGTCTTACTCCTTTCTATGGCTGGCTTTATGCAAGGGCGTCACCGGTGCCAATGGCTACTTTCAATTGATGCATAAATCCACTTCCGGGGGCCACTTGGTGTGTGCTTGGGCTGAGCTTGAATGTTACACGTGTAGAGGCTCTTTCTGGAGTTGAACGCTAGGTTGTAACGTATTTCTGGCGTTCAACTCTGGTTTGTGACTTATTTCTGGCGTTTAACTCCAGACAGCAGCGTAGAACTGGCGTTCAACGCCTTTTTACATCATCTAAACTCGGCGAAAATATGGACTATTATATATTGTTGGAAAGCCCTGGATGTCTACTTTCCAACGCAATTGGAAGCGCGCCATTTTGAGTTCTGTAGCTCCAGAAAATCCACTTTGAGTGCAGGGAGGTCAGAATCCAACAGCATCAGCAGTCCTTCTTCAACCTCTGAATCTGATTTTTGCTCAGGTCCCTCAATTTCAGCCAGAAAATACCCGAAATCACAGAAAAACATACAAACTCATAGTAAAGTCCAGAAATATGAATTTAACATAAAAACTAGTGAAAACATCCCTAAAAGTAACTAGATCCTACTAAAAACATACTAAAAACAATGCCAAAAAGCGTATAAATTATCCTCTCATCAATACTTTCCTTGGTGAATAAAGGTACCACTAGGAGTTTGTTTAATTTGGAGGCCAAGAAAGAAATTTAGCTCTACTCATCTCAAACTCACTAGTCATGAGTTTTCCAAACTCTTCACACAAAGACTCATTGGCCGAACCAAACACAATGTCATCCACATAAAATTGAACTAGGAGAATATCATCATTAGATGCTTTAATAAATAAAGTAGTGTCGGTGGTTCCCCTTTGAAATTGATTTTCTAACAAGAAGGCACTAAGTCTTTCATACCAAGCTCTTGGAGCTTGTCTAAGGCCATAAAGAGCCTTTAAAAGTTTGAAAACATGATTTGGAAATTCTTTATCCTCAAAATCGAGGGGTTGTACCACAAACACTTCTCTATCAATAAAGCCATTAAGAAAAGCACATTTTACATTCATTTGAAACATTTTAAAACCCTTGTGGGCAGCATAGGTAAGAAGCAACCTAATTGCTTCCATTCTAGCTACCGGAGCAAAAGACTCATCAAAATCTATCCCCTCTTCTTGATCGTAACCTTAGGCCACTAATCTAGCCTTGTTACGAACAACTTTTCCATCCTCACCTAATTTATTTTTGAACACCCAATTAGTACCCATAACTTTCTTACCCTCCGGATGAGGTACTAGTGTCCAAACCTCATTCTTGTCGAATTGAGCAAGCTCGTCTTGCATGGCTTTGACCCATGATGGATCTTCAAGAGCTTGTTTTACATTGTTAGGCTCCATTTGTGAAAAGAGAGAAAAATTGCTCGGTTCGTATTGCCTTTTGGATGAGGATCTTGTTGTTACACCTTGTGAGGGATCACTAATGATAAAGTCATGAGGATAAGCCCTCATGGACTTCCATTCTCTAGGCTTTCGGAGTGGTGTTGAGCTTTGATGAGTTTCTGTGGGTTGTTCTGTTCCAGTTTCTCCTGCTGGCTCAAAAGACAAAATAGAAATGTCTCCTCCATTCTGATGAGACAAAACTGAACTGTCAGACTCTTCATTTTGAGTAGACTTGGGATTTTCTTCTCTTGTTCTCGTGTTGACAGCTTCTTCACAATCTGAATCATTATCTATCATAGTACTAGGAATTAAATTAGAATCACAAAAAGTAACATGTATGGATTCCTCTATAGTCCTATGTTCCTTGAGGTAAATTCTATAGGCCTTGTTAGTGGTGGAGTATCCAACAAACATCCCTTCATAGGATTTTGGATCAAATTTACCAAGGTTTTCTTTATTGTTAAGTACAAAGCATTTGCATCCAAAAACATGGAAATACTTAATATTTGGAGGGGTCCCTTTCCATAGCTCATAAGGAGTTTTCTTCAACCCTTTTCTAATAATGGTCCTATTCAAAATGTAACAAGCTGTATTTACAGCTTTAGCCTATAGAAATTTTGGAATCTCATTCTCACAAAGCATGGCCCTAGTCATCTCTTGAAGGCTTCTATTCCTTCTCTCAACCACCCCCAATTTTGTTAAGGGGTTCTAAGGCATGAAAAGTTATGAGTAATTCCAAAATCATCACAGAATTTTTCAAAGTCTTGGTTTTCAAATTCTCTTCCGTGATCACTTCTCAAATGGGCAATTTTTAAATCTTTTTCATTTTAAATTTTTTTGCAAAGGGTTGAGAAAGCATGAAAAGCATCATTTTTATGAGCAAGAAAAAATACCCAACCAAATCTAGAGTAATCATCTACCACCACTAGACCATAGTGTTTACCTCCTAAACTTTGAGTCCTTGTAGGACCAAAAAGATTAATGTGTAACATCTCTAATGGCCTTTTGGTTGAGATTCCATCTTTTGGTTTAAAAGAGGATTTTACTTGTTTGCCTAGTTGGCAAGCATCACAAGTAAGATCCTTATCAAATTTGATATTTGGAATTCCTCTAACCAATTTTTTTTTTACTAGCTTAGAAATTTGGTACATGCTAGCATGACCCAACTTTTTATGCCATAGCCATTTTTTAGAATCAAGAGAAGTGAAACATATTACATTTTGTTCTTTCAAGTCCTCAAGAGTTAATCCATACACATTATTGCACATTTTAAACTCAAACAAAATATCCCTAGTTTTTTCACAAACAACTAAGCACACAAACTTTCTAAAAACAACTTCATATCCTAGATCACACAATTGGCTTACACTAAGTAAATTATGTTTCAAACCATTTACAAGAAGAACATCATTTATACAAGATGAAAAGCTTTTACCAACTTTTCCAACGGCCACTATCTTTTCTTTACCATCATCACCGAAAGTGACAAAACCTCCATCATACTCATCAAGCTTTATGAAGAAGGTTGTCTTTTCGGTCATATGCCTAGAACATCTGCTGTCCATGTACCACATATTCTCCTTCTGTTTGGATGCTAGGCCCACCTACAAAACAAGCTCAAGTGACCTTAGGTATCCAAATCTTCTTGGATCATTTCACGTTAAACCATATCTTGTGACCTAATCCATTATAATCAAAAATAACTTTGTAAACTTTATCACCAATCATCCTTTCACCAAAAAAGCATTGAATGGGAAAGTGTCTACTTCGGTTACATAGTCTACAAAACCTTGGAGTTGCTGTTTTGCCAAAGCTTGTTGGGTTTTGAAACCTTGTATCATTAGAAGATGAGACAATATTTTCAAAATAAGGTTTCTCAACAGATTTATAGAAGCCCAAGCCAGCTTTATCATAAAGAGATTTTTGATTAGCCAAGATTTTATTCAGATTTTTAGAACTTTGAGTGAACTTGGCTAAGTCTTCTTTAAGCCTTTTGACCTCTTTAAGTAACTCTTCATTTTCCTTAAAACAGTTTACATATGCAACAACAGAATGATCACTTTCACAGCTCCTAAGTTGGGCTTTTAACTGCTTATTTTCTTCAACAAGTTCACAAGCAGTTTCGGCCTCCTTTAGTTTTTCTTTGAGAAAACCATTTTCAGCTTTAAGGATGGTGATTTGTTGTTCAAGATCTTGGTTATAAAGCAAAAAATATCTTATTTTTTTAGAAAGGTGGTCTATCATAAGATGAAAATCTTCAGTGTTTGGGTTATGAAAGACTACCTGTTCAATGTGATCTGCCATGAGACATGGTTGAGACTTTGTTTCAGGTTCTTCATCGTCTTCTGAGTCATTTTCCAGGTCGTCCCATGACGCCATCAGTCCCTTTTTCTTTCCTTTCTTCGGCTTTTCTTCCTTCTTCAACTTAGGGCAATCGGATTTGAAATGACCCATTTTCTTACAGTTGTAGCATGTCACCTTGCTGAGATCTTTCTTTTGTTTTCTTGAACTGCCTCCCTTGCCTCTCTCCTTGAGCTTCACCATTTTCCTGAATTTTTTGACAAACAACACAAATTCATTTTCAGATGAGTTATCATTGGATTCATCATCCAGAGGGTTAGTAACAGATGAAAAAGCTATTCCTTTCTTTTTTTAATCTTTTTTCAAATAGGTATTTTCAAAGGCAAGTAAATTTCCTCTCAAGTCATCATATGTCATGGAGTCAAGACCACTACTCTCAGAAATTATTAATGCTTTTGTTTCCCACTCTTTTGTGAAACATCTCAACACTCTTCTCACAAGCAGGATACTTGATTCCCATAGCATCCAAGCCGACAATGATGATGTTGAAGCGCTCAAACAATTCATCAATAGATTCTCCTTCCTTCATTGCAAACATTTCATACTCTCTGTTTAACATATCTATCCTGGTCTTCTTTACAATGGTGGTTCCTTCATGAGTAACTAGAAGTTTGTCCCAGATTTCCTTTGCCGTTGTGCATCGTGATACCCGTCGGTATTCCTCGAAGCTGATAGCACAATTGAGTAAGTTGATGGCCTTGGCGTTGAGCTCAACTTTCTTTCTGTCTTCTTCGGTCCAGCTTGCTTCTAGTTTAAGAGAGACAACTCCTTCGGCACTTGTGATGGTTGGATATTGAGGACCCTCCAGGATAATCTTCCAAAGTCTGTAATCCACTTCTTGCACAAAGATCTTCATTCTTTCCTTCCAATAGGTGTAGTTTTTCCCATTGAAAAGAGGAGGTCTGTTGCTAGACTGTCCTTCGGTCAGGTTGTAGGACACCAGATTTGAGCCACTATTTTCTGCCATTTGGATCTTTACTCCAAGCTGCAAAGCTTGATCTCTTTGAGACCAAGCTTTGATACAAATTGATGGTTTTCAGTGGCTAAGAGAAGGGGGGTTGAATCTTAGCCCCTTTTACAGTTAATAACACTTGCTGGTCTTTGAAACAACTTCTGGAGACTTTTTGCCTTTTTGTCTCGAAACCAGCCACGAGACTTTTTCTTTTGTCTTGTACCCAGCCAGAGACTTTTCTTTTTGTCTCATCGATTAGCACGAGATATTTTTCAGTTTTATCTCTTTGAGCAGCAGAAACAGAAATAGAGTAGAAGAGAGGGAGAATTACACCAAGATATATCATGGTTTAGCTGCTAAGTGCAATGCAGCCTACATCCAGTCTCCATCACAATAATGATGGAATTTCACTATAATCATTCTTGATTACATACACCAATTCTCCCTAGGAACTACCCTTCCTATCTGGGACAAGTCCAGAATCTAAACCCCAATCCTGAACTTGACTTGGTCACTGCCAAGCTTTCAACTGCTAAGTGCTAACCCAACTTGCAAGGGGATTTCCACAGAATCATGAAACACAACACAAATGTACAAAGGACCTCTAAGGACATCTATGGCTTTTTTTTTAATTTTGCACTCTCTGCCTTTTTTCCCTCTATGGCTTTTTCTTAAAAATATGTTAGCTTAGGTAGCTATGTGAACACTGTGCCTTGCACTCTCACTCCTTGCTTCAAGCCCTGGCTGTTCACCCTTACTTATAGGGAGAAGCCTCCACGGTTGAAACCAAACAAACTAAGCTAATCTTCTTCTTCTTCAAATCAGAACCGGTTCGGCCAAAGAGAGAGAAGAGATAACCAATGCAAAACCCAATATGCAATTACCTCTAGTCCTTCCTTGGTCACCAATCTTCATCAATCCGAGCCCTCCATCTTTGCCTTGCTCTCCAAGATGGACTCCTGGCCCTTGATGCTTTATGATGATGACAACTTCATCTGCTCCAACTTCTGCCTCCTCCCTCACGTAGCCACTGTAGCTACTTCCTGTGGTGGTTGAGCAAAATCAGAGTCAAGCCATCCCTCCAAGGATCTTCTTCTCTGACCAAAATCTTCTCTTCCATTTTTGGGTATGAAGAAGCCAAGATCTCTTCACCAAATCTTACCATAAGTGATGAGAATCTTAGCCACAACATACTTTTTGTTTTCTTTTTCTTTTTCTTGCCATCATTTTGATGGTCTTGTTGCTTGCACTTTCTTCTTTTCGGTGGCTCAAAATTTCTTCCATAGCTGCTGTGTAATGACCGAAAACAAGAAGCAAAATGAGAAAGAGAGGAGAGAGAAATTTGAATACTAACTAATGGATTTTGATAAAGTAAATTAAATTTCCACTTCTCTTGCATTAGGTAGCGTGTAGCATTGATGATGTCCATCAAATCAATAGCTAACTCTCTCTCATGTTTCCAATGTAAGTTTAATTCAAGTTAAATGAATTTGAAATCCATCACATGATGAAAGTAGGATCCATTGGAAGCAATGAAACTTTGCTTTCTTAATGGTTTCGGACCATGCAAGCTTGCTTCTAGCAAGCAATTTAGTTTTGGGCTTAGTTCAACATGATTCTGGCCCAATTAACCATAAATTACTTCAACTACTTAATATAACATATTTTGAACAAAACTGAATATTTACAAGCATATTGGGCTTGCAGCAATAATGATTTAGACTGGCCCAACAAATAAAATACTTCAGCCAACATTCATATGACAATATTGCACCAGGCTGAAATTTGATTTCATTGGCTTAGGATTTTTTCTTTTCTTTTCGGTCCAATAAAAATCTGCACAAACAAAATTATCAATCAATACATGTGAATCAAAATCAAATAGACAATTTTATAATTTAATTAAATTAATAATGTTTGTTCATCATCAAATTAAATTTAGAGTTTTCTAAACTCATCAAAAATATTTTACCATTGATGCTTTTATTTTGTTTAGTGTATTTTTTAGTCTGTGTTTAATATAATAATCTGTAAATATCTATTCTATTATGTAAAAATTAAATTTCTGCACTTTATGATAAAACTGTCATAATATATTTCTGATGGTGTTTTTCGATTTATTTCTTTTAACTCATTAAATTTATTTTATTATAATAAATTAATTATATCAACTAATTGATTTGGTTAATTTTTTAAATATTATACAATTTATTATAATTTCTATCAATCAATTAATTGTAATTCAAATTGAATGATTATTTTGTTATGAAATTATTATTTCCTAATCTATTTATGGGCAATATATATATATATTAATTATAAACGTAAATTAAGCTATTTTACATTAAATGACTTATATAATGGTCATCTCATTTATTATCATAAATGCCGAATTAAATAAGTCATTATTACTTTTGATTTAGAACTAAATGAGAATAAAAGCATAGATACTATTTTATTTGATTTTTCGGGTTTAATGGGTGTGACACTGCACTCAAATATAAATAGTGACTTCCGAATTTTGGTCTCCAACACATCAAAGTCATCTCCGTAACTCTTTTTCCATAAAAAGAATTTCGATTCAACTTTATCAGAGATACAGAAGGTTTTCAAAGAACAAAGGAATAGTCTGAATTTGTACGAATTCTAAATGTTCAAACTTACGACATTATTTCAGACTTTCAGTTCATTATCGTTATGAGAATGACTCTAATCTATACGTGTCTAAGGACTAGAATAGATTAAATATTATTTAAGTAATTTATTTCTAATATTGGTATTTGATTAAATTAGTTTTAGAGAAATTTAAATTGTTGACTCAATTTATATATTACGACTATTCTTTTTTAATATATTATTTTTATATTTTTAATATAAAATTTCTTTTTTTTCTAATTGATTTTTAAGTTTATTTTCTTTCTCATTTTATATTTCAGATTTGTAATGTAATTATTAAGAAAAATGTATTTAAAAAAAGAAAACGAAAAATTAAAACATCACTATTAGAAAAAACTGTTAATATAAGTATGAATGGAGTCAGAATTGAGGAATATATATAGATATAAAAAATAAAAAATTATTCCACGATTGTAGAATAAAAATAATCATATATATAAAATGAAATAATTATAACAAAAAAATAATTAATATATGTGATTTAGATGTTTTTAATAACCGGTAACATAGAGTTTAATAAAATATAATTCATATATTTTTTTATTTATATATATGTATAGAATTATTTATGTATATATATTAAGAAATATATATATATAATTATTTAACAAAATTAATATATAAAATTATGGAAAGTCTCATCCAAATTTGATAAGAATAAGACGACTTACATAGAAATGGTTCTCATGGATGATAATATAAGTTGATTATTTTTCATTATTCTTTCAAGTGATGCTAGGTCCAATTTATAAATATTTTTGGTTCATATTTTAAGTTTATTTGATAAGTAAACCCTTGCACGCGAATTCGAACAAAGACAGTGCGATTTTATAGATTTATAAGTGCTAATAGCCTTTATATTTAATTTGTTTTATAGTGTGATAATAACTAATATATTTATTGGTGAATTTAACTATTACTATATTATTTATGATCACATTCAGTATATATGTCTGATTTATTGAAAAAAGTAGATTATTAAAACCGATTAATAACTATTTTAAAGTTAATCCAATTAACACTAAATTAAAAAAAACAATACATAATATGTTACTTTTTTATTAATCAAATTATTATAATTCAAATTAATTTTAAAAATAATTTAAAATTATAATTTCAATCTTATCACGTGCATGGCACGGGTAATTATACTTGTAATATCTCTTAAATCAAATGTTACATATGTTTCTAGTACCTCTTAAACCGCTAGCTTGTTTTTTAGCCAAATTTAGTAGGTCATTTGTCACATGAGTAAACACGTGGAGTAACTTGTTAGAGTAGTTAGTAGCTGAGTTAGTTGTAAATATAGTTAGTTACGAGGCTAATTGTTGTTATATTAATAATTGTAACCAGCTGTAAAATAAGTGAAGAAAACCCTTATCAATAAAGAAGGAGTCTTTGAGACTGTGAGAGAACTTTTATTGCTCTCTGGTCACAATTCCCATCCTGTGAAGTTCTTCCATTATCTTTCTGAATGCTTGACCACTGCAACATGGTGCGGTGAGCGTGAAAGGAAGAAATCAGTGAGGAATTGAGCTTCAAAAAGGATGAATCGATAGAAACTTCGTTGAATTTCATTACTACAGTTTTTTCCCCTTTCTTTTCTGCTGAATTTTCCCTTCTCTTTTCTGAATCTTCTCTCATTCTTCGTCTACTTTCTTTCTGTTCTACTACTTTCTTCTCTTCCTTTGAGACTCAAACAATAGAGACTAATGAGATCTATATTGTCTGAACAAGATTCAAGATTCAGGTAACCATTTTCGATTAGCGAGTCTTGGGAAGAAGATTACGCAATTAATTGTGAATTCCAGCGTCAGTCACAAATGGCATCAGAGGTGAATCCAACAATCGATTTGCAAACGCTAACAAATCTTCTGAGTCAGCTAAATCAGATACAGTCGAATTCAAGTAGGAACCAGCAGAATCCAGCATTAGATCCGTCAAGTCCATATTTCTTGCATCCTGGAGATAGTTCAGGAACAACCCTAATTCCTATTGCATTAGAACACAACAATTATCAAGTTTGGGAAAGAGCAATGTGGAGAGCCTTGAGAGGAAAGAACAAGATTAGGTTCATAGATGGTTCACTTCAGGGACCAACACAAGAAGATCCACTGTTTGATACGTAGGAAAGATGCAACACATTCGTGGTTTCTTGGATCAACCACTCATTAAGTCTTAACATAGCTAAAAGTGTCATTTGGATCAACTCGGCGGAAGAACTATGGAGAGAACTGAAACAACGCTACTGCCAAGGAGACATGTACAAGATTGCTGAATTGGAAGAAGAGATGTATGCAAGCAAGCAGGGAGAACTATCTGTGACAGATTATTACACGCAATTGAAAACAATCTGGGAAGAATTAGAGAACTTTCGCCCTGTACCAAACTGTTCCAGATGCATTGATAGGTGTACTTGCGAGCTAAGTATCATGAGAAATTATAGAGAAGAATCCCAAGTGGTAAGGTTCTTGAGAGGATTAAGTGATCAATTCGCCACTATGAGATCACAACTCATGCTGATGAATCTCATGCCGAAGTTAGAATCTGTGTTTGCCTCCGTTTTGCAGCAAGAAAGACAAGTAAACATGCCTGAAACTCTGGATAGCAATGCACTGATGGTGAATGCAAGAAGTAGTAATGCGAATTTGAGAAGTGAGGTCAATAATGGAAATATGAGAGGCAGAGGCAGAGGCAGAGGGGGCAGAGGCAGAGGGGGAAGAGGTCAAAAATAGTGTACCTACTGTGGAAAGTTAGGCCACTTAATTGACGTATGTTACAAGAAGCATGGATATCCTCCCAATCTCAAGAACAATCAGAGCTCATTTAACAACATAGTTGCTGAAGATGATTATGAAGACAGCAACATGCAGGTGCAGTCCCAGAGAAAGATAGATGATAGGTCTGAGCCTTATTTTACTTTAGAGCAGAGGAAAGCATTGCTTGCTCTCCTGCAAAACTAAGAATCTCAGCCAAGGCATAGCATCAATCAAATCAGCACCACCACTCTCCCATCCAACAAAGGTATATCCTACATCATGTCACTTTTTGTTTTTAGCCCAAGGTCCTGGGTTATTGACTCAGGTACCACCAACCATGTAGCTTACTCACACAAATCCTTCCACAGAATTTATAAAATTAACCCTGTGATCATTAACATGCCTGATGGAACTAGAACAATTGCAACACTAGCAGGAAATGTCTTTTTTCATAACAATTTACAATTGTTTAATGTGTTTTACATTCTAACTTTTAAATTCAATTTGATATCGGTTTCAAAATTAACTCTGGATTCTGAATGTCAACTAATTTTTGATGAAAATGGTTGTGCAATCCAGGAAAAGAAAACATTAAAGACAGTTGGTGTAGCTGAACAGAGAAGTGGATTGTATGCATTTGAAAATTTTCAACCTGTTGCAGCTACATCAAATTCAGCATGCATCAATACACACACATCAAACTCATCATATCCTGACCATTCTGCATTGTGGCATCTTAGGTTAGGGCATTTGCCAAATCATAGAATAAAGGTGATGCAAAAGGCATACACTGATTTACAATTTTCTAGTTGTAATAAGCCATGTGACTCTTGTCACTATGCAAAGCAAAAAAGAAATTTCTTTGTACCAAGAATTACACAAAGTAAGAACAGATTTGATGTTGTGCATATTGACATTTGGGGTCCAATAAACACTGTATCAATTTCTGGTTTTAAATATTTCTTAACCATAGTAGAAGATAAAAGTAGATTCACTTGGATTTATTTCATGAAAGGAAAAAGTGAAGCTGCTGAATTAGTTAAAAGTTTTGTCAAATTAATTGAAACCCAATTTGGTATCACTATCAAGAAGATTGGAACGGACAATGGACCCGAATTCAAACTTAATGCTTTCTATTAGGGGTGTTCAAATCCAAACCGATCCAAATTAAATCGCTCATTCAATTCGATCCAAATCGAAAACCGATTAAAACCGCACTAATTCGGATTTGATTGGATTCTATTTTTTGCAAACCGCTGGATTGGATCGGATTTTGGATCTACTTTTCATAACCGATCCAATCCAATACAAACCGCACAAAGTGCTATAATATTATTATTTTATTATTATATTTACAATTATACTTATAACATGTTCAATTTGTTATACATTTTTCTATTATTCATGTATTATTATTATTTAATAAATATTTTATGTTCAAAATGTTATTTATTTATTTATTTTAACTAACCTATAATTTTATTTCTATTGTTATGTTATCTTTAACTTTTTAAGATATTGTTAAAACTCGTTATGTCATTGTTGATTATTTAAAATTTGATGTTGAGACTTGTTATATGTATTTAATTTTTTATTTAAAAAACCGCAAATCCAAACCGATCCAAACCGCTTGTAATCGGATCGGGTTTCCAAAAAGATTTCATCCAATCCAAACCGCACCGCACATAAATTAAGCGTTCGGATCGGATGACTTTTTTCCTTAAAACCGAACCAAACCACACTGCGAACACCCCTACTTTCTATGCACTAAAGGGAATCATACATCAAACATCATGCGTCGAGATGCCTCAACAAAATGGAATAGTTGAGAGGAAACATCAGCATATTCTAGAAATAACAAGAGCACTGATGTTTCACTCCAACTTGCCCAAAAAATTTTGGAATTACGCTGTGGCACATTCAGTTCACTTGATGAATAAAATTCCTAGCAGTATTTTAAAAAATGTCTCACCATATCAATTATTATATGATAAACAGCCGGATATTTCATATCTAAGAATCTTTGGATGTTTGGTGTATGCATCTACACTAGTGAATCATAGAAGCAAATTGGATAAGAGGGCTAAAAAGTGTGTCTATCTTGGTATAAAGGAATGAGTTAAAGGACATTTACTGTATGACCTTAGCAGTAGAGATATCTTCATTTCAAGGAACACCATTTTCTATGAATTCGTTTTACCTTTTACAATACAGGAAGCTGTACAAAATGAGAAAGTTGAGATTGAGACACACCCAGACTTTTGCATACATGATTTGCATACATTTGATGATCCCTTGTGCATTGAAATTCAACAATCACACACACAACCAGGATCACAACAACAAACTGCATCTAGGTCCCCATCCTTAGATCATGCACCATCAGCATCCTCTCATAATAATATTCCTATTCCATCACACACTCCCATTATACAACCTTTAAGAAGGTCCACTAGGGAGACAAGAAAACCAGCATACCTTGCTGATTTTCAATGCATGACTACTTCATCAGCTCTATTAGCTACACCAGATTTCAGCACAACTCATTCTTCACAATGTCTTCATGAAACTTTTTTTGAACATCAGTTTGACATTATTTATGATTTAAAACAAAATTTATTTGAACATTCCACCCTGCTATTGTTTGAATCCGCCATACCAGATTCAGCTTTACCACTCATTCCATTATGTCCATCCTCCATTGAATTTGTCAATCAAGCCACCTTTCAGCCAAAACACACTGAACCCAAATGCTATGCTGAAGCTGTCACTGATCCAAAATGGCAAGAAGCAATCAATGTGGAGTTAAATGCTCTAAAAGAAAATAAGACTTGGACTCTAACACCTCTTCCGGCTGGAAAAATGATTGTAGGCTGCAGATGGGTGTTTAAATTGAAACTCAATGCTGATGGAACGGTAGAACGCCACAAGGCCAGATTAGTAGCACAGGGCTTCACCCAGACGGTTGGGGTGGACTATCTTGAAACATTTAGCCCAATTGTGAAGATGACAACCCTTCGAATCCTACTTGCCATAGCAGCAGTTAAAGGCTGGTTCATGCATCAATTGGATGTCAACACAGCCTTCTTACATGGGGATCTTGTTGAAGAGGTCTATATGAAGCCTCCTCCTGGACTGTTCCTCTCTGACCCGGGACTGGTATGCAAGTTAGATCATTTCCTTTATGGTTTAAAACAAGCCAGCAGGCAGTGGAACACTAAGCTCACTTCCACTCTTCTCTCGATTAGTTACTGTCAGTCTCGAAGTGACTATAGCCTCTTTACCAAATCTACAAAATCTGGTTTCACAGTTGTACTAGTATATGTTGATGATCTAATTGTTTCAGGAGATGACATGGTAGAGATCAGCTTCATCAAACAGCATTTGCATCTTTTGTTTAAGATCAAAGACATTGGTGAACTCAAGTTCTTTCTTGGCTTGGAGGTGATTCGAAGCAAGAGGGGGATCATGGTGAATCAAAAGAAATACTGCCTCGATCTCTTGAAGGATTATAACCTACTAAATGCCAAGCCAGCAGCAATACCAATGGACTACACCATCAAATTGACCAAGAATTCAGGAAATCCGTTGCAGTCTAATACAGAGTATAGGAAACTGATTGGAAAACTGATCTATTTGACCAATACTAGGCTAGAAATTGGATATGCTGTTGGGAGACTAAGTCAATACCTGGATTGTCCCACAAACATACACTTTGAAGTAGCATTGAGAGTTTTGAAATACTTAAGAGGAACACCAACCAAAGGGCTGATGTTTGCAGCCGACACAGATTTAACACCCACTGGTTTTTCGGACAGCGATTGGGGAACTTGTTCAGATACAAGGAGATCAACCTCAGGCTACTGCTTTTTCATTGGCACTTCAATTGTGTCCTGGAAAAGTAAGAAACAAAGTACAGTCGCCAATTCTTCATGTGAGGCTGAATATAGAGCTCTAGCAATGGCTACACGGGAGGCACAGTGGATCACCTATGTACTGCAAAATCTGAGAATAAGGCTTGAAAGACCCATTGGAATATACTGTGATAGCCAATCTGCATTGCATATTGCCGCTAATCCCGTATTCCATGAGAGAACCAAACATATAGAGATGAATTGTCACATTGTGAGAGACAAATGACAAGAGCAAGTCACAAAGTTGCTACCCATCTCCACCCACAATCAAGTGGCAGACATATTGACAAAAGCACTGGCTCCTAACCAGTTTCAGCAATGTTTGAGCAAGCTGAGAATGATGGAGAGCATCGATTCTAGCTTGAGAGGGGGTGTCACATGAGTAAACACGTGGAGTAACTTGTTAGAGTAGTTAGTAGCTGAGTTAGTTGTAAATATAGTTAGTTAGGAGGCTAATTGTTGTTATATTAATAGTTGTAACCAGCTGTAAAATAAGTGAAGAAAACCCTTATCAATAAAGAAGGAGTCTTTGAGACTGTGAGAGAACTTTTATTGCTCTCTGATCACAATTCCCATCCTGTGAAGTTCTTTCATTATCTTCCTGAATGCTTCAAAACAATTATCTATACTAGATTTAGCTCCATATGTTATGCAACACCAAAATAAATATATATTTTTTATATAAGAATTCATTTAATAAAAAAATTTAGAAGTTAATGTAAAATTTATTTTCGTAAGTTATTTAGAAGTTGTATTTAATTAGCATTAGCTGTATTAACTAATTATTTACATGTATATGTCAAAAGTAACTATTTAAACTATTATTCATTTATTCGATACATCATAGTTTATTGCAAATTCAATATTGCAAAACTCATGTTGACGCCTTTAGAATTTCTTGATATCCTAAAGTCATCATAGTATTTTCTTATTAGGCCAATATTATTTTTTTTGGGTACAAGTTACACCAATATTAATATAAATATCATAACCGGTAACATAGACACCAAAAAAATATAACATGCAACACTTTTATATATGTTAGGCTCAACCGCTCGAAAATCAAGATCCGTCTGCTGGTGTTAAACCGAACTTTTATATATATATATAAAATTTGCACTGTTTATATTAAAGACTAATAAGAGATTAATTAATCATTGCTTTAACATTATTTTATGTCAATTTCTGCATAACTGAACTGCTGCATAAACTGTCCCGTGTCTCCTAAATTAAACATTAAAGGTGGCTGCTGCATCATTATTGTACTTATTTTTGGTAAAATTTATGGTTGTGAAGACGACATCTATCTTCTATACATGTAGAAGGATTTTTTCTTCTACACGCTAGTAAGGCCCTTATTTTAATTTAAAGAGTAGATATGACTTTTTTAAAAAAAGAATTTTGACCCAGAATTTATTGAGAGTGTCAAAAATTATTTATTGTTAAATTTAAAGAACTAATAACAATTAATTAATGATAACCAAATATTATTATTAGATTAAAAGCTTAATTATGTGTATAATTAGTTTGTTTATTGTACAAAAAATTATAAAGATAAAAAACAGGCCCAGTAACAAACTAATAAGGGCCAATAGTGTGCCGTTTTGGGAGCACAGGAACCTAGAGAGTTTATAGGAAATAATTTTTGAGGAGATGACACATTGACACCGTAACAGATATGTCACTCTGTAATGAACATATGGGTGCTACATCAGCACCTCTGTTTGCTCTTAGAGAACCAAATGAGCGGAGAGACGTATCTGTTTGTCTTATCGTCAGGAATGTATTTATAATTAAAATTTATAAGGAACTAATTTATTACGATTTTAAAAAGTCAGAACCTATTTGTATTTTTTCTTAAATTTAACCCTAAGTTTAAATATAAAATGAAAAGTTCTCCAAAACAAAAAATGTGTGTATAAATTTATACTTTTTTAGATATCATTTTGTTTTTTCAGTCCCAACTCATCAACGTTTGAAAACTCGAATCCATTAGTACTCAAATAAAGCAAAATACTCATCATATTGAGCAAGTTATAAAAAATAATCATCATATTGAGCAATGTTTTATTGATCGACATTTGATATATTTTTTCGATAAATGGTTTAAAGTTTAAACCTATAAAGGGCAATGTTTTTTTAAGATTAACAGGTTATATTATTTATAACATTTTATTTTAATACATATTATTATAGTGTGAAATGTTTATAGAGTAAAAATTGGTGAAAAAAGCAAAGCATTTTACTAATTTAAAATACATTAAAAATATCAAAACCCATAATTTATAAAATAAAATTTGGTGTGAGATAATTACCAATATGCCATTATTTGTAGAGCTTATTCTAAGATGTCAGTATTTTTAAATTTTTTATTTAGGTGTCTTTTGATCACGAGGACACTCGTTATTGTGTTTGGCTAGTTCACTCAGAGACACTAATGTAAAAAAAAATACCTCTAATTTGTGAAAATATTAACTGAGAACGTGAACAGAAAAAATATAAAGGTGTCAAATGCAAGGTGCCTTTCAGAAGAGTCATAAGTGCAGTAAAAATTTCTTACTCTGTAGTATATTTTCTTTGCTTTACCATATTTCATAATTGATTGTGTGAATGTAGAATTGATAGAGTACAAGAAGATCAAACAGATTCTGTTATTAAGTAATTTACTTCTCATGTACAGTTAGAGTTATGCCATGATGGACGGACACTGACACGGGATATCATACGACACAGGATACGTAAATACGTGAATTTTACAATCTTATAAGACACGGGGACACGTATACATATAAAATATAAAGTATTTTTAGATAAATCGTAATAATATTTTGGTATTTAGGTGTGTCTAAGCATGTCTGAAATTTTTTTTATTTTTTATTAAGACACGGTTGGATACAGCAGACACGCATATTGGATAAGTGTCGATAAGTGTCGTGTCCAAAATGTGTCCGACACACGAACACGGTAACTCAACGAAGTGACTGTGCTTCATAGGCTTCATAGAAATTAGACATCATATTCTGTTATTAAGTAATTTACTTCTCATGTACAGTTAGGGTTAGGTGCGATTAACATCTTTATATAGCTACCACTTATGTATACCAAACGGATTTTGAAAAAGGTTTAATTACTCTGCAGGTCCTTATAGTTTCACCGAATTTTCAATTAGGTCCCTATACTTTTTTTCTTTTCAATTGAATCCTTATACGTTAAATTTTTTTTCAATTAAGTCCCTACAATGACAATAATGTTTAAGATAACAGAATATTCTTAGTAAAAAACGAATATTTCCTTTTTTGAGATAAGGAACCTCGTTCAGCAAACTTCTATATTTTGAAAATTCCAAAAAGACCCTTTTCATTTCATCCCACCCACGCATCCCTAGCCCTAACCTCTTCACCGAGCTCTCTTCGGATCTGCCGCACGGTCCTGTCTCGCCGCGCCTCCACCTCTCGGCGTCCCTCTCGTGCCTCGTCCCTTGTATTCTGCTCGTTCTCTCGTGCCTAGTGTGCTCCACTGCTCGTATTCTGCTCGCCGCACCTCTGTCCCTCACTGCGTCGCGCCTACGTGCCTCCGTGCTTCCATGCCTCCCTCGCCGCGCCGCGCCTCAGTCCCTCGCGGCTGGTTTCTCTACCTGAAGTGCTGCTCGTCGTCCATGGTTCTGCCTCTACAACAGGTGATAATTTAATTTAGATTATTTCCAATTTTTTTTCTCACGATGGATTCTTTGATGTTGTTTATGTGAATTTTATTGTTAATTGGTTTATTTTGACGTTGTTTAAATGTTGAATTTGGTTTCTAAATATGAATATGAATTGTTTTTGTTCTTTCTTTCAATTTTCATTCAGCTACTTATGATGTTAGTGTTCAGAACACTTTAAGATATGCATATGTTTCAGTTTATGGTATCTCAAGATTGAATCTTTTGAGCTATGCTAGTTCATTCCAAATTTATGTGGCTCACTTGGCTGCAATATCAGAGAAGTTATATAGCCAAGCTCATGTTTGTCTACATAGGTAAGTGTATAACTTTCAATGTACATAGTATGTATTTTTTCTCAATGCATTCTTTCTTGTTGGTGCGTTTCTGGAATAGTTGTGGTTGCTGAAATTGCTATGCTTTTTGCATTTATTTTTGCCCCACTGATCATGTATTCTATGATGCATCTGTTATATGGGATTTGCCCTTTAACTTCATGTCCAACTGCTCAAGATGTCATAGCTTAAGAGTGTTCTTTTTACTAAGTTTGTAAATGACACCATTGTCCCAAACAGCTGCTGTGTATGTAAGAGTTGCAATAACACCAGTCATCCATTCACTTTCACAGGTGTGCATATAATCATTTGGTTAGTTGAGTTCTTTTCCCTTAATTTGAGTTCTCTGCACTATCTATAAAAGTGTTTATTCAAAATTTTGGAAACAAGTTGGTTCAACTTTCAAACCATAATTTGTCATTGTCATTTCTCATTCTAACCATAATTGCATTAACTATTTAAAGTAAGGAAGTGCATTAATTTCATTGCTGACATTTTCCTTGAGGACTTCCAGGTTCATATTGTTTCTATGAGCTATGTGTATAAACCATATATTATTCTAATTAACTAGTTAATTAGCATATCATCATTATTGACTGAAATGAAGTTTGACCATATATATGTGCCAGATCCTTCTTTGAGTACTATTCTCAAAGAGCAGGATCAACCATTTTCACCACTTTTTTAGTCTAGACATTGGTTTGATACCAGGTGTATATGGTGATGACCGAAGAACTCCCGAAGAGATGAATGGGCCTCACAAAGATGAATGGTTCAGAGGGTGGGAGGTTGCAGTACAAGAACTGATTTTTAGATTAACTGTATTACATTGAAACTATGTTTTCTATGATTTTCGTTATTAGATTTCAATTTTCAATAACACAAATTACATAACTTTGTGATTTTTTATGGTGTACCATGATATGATAAAGACACAAACTACATTCTATGAATCTACACAAATATAAAATATTACATGATCATAATGAATACTTGAATGATGGAAACTAAATTTTATATATACTTATTATTCCTATTTCTGTTTCATTTTATCCATTTCTTTTTTTTCTTTTTGTATGTTCTTAAGATAAGGTATTTGGAAAGTAAAAAAAAAAAAGAGAGAATGTATTTTTGGTAAAATTTGTATATAAATAAATAAAAGAATGATAGTGACAAAATAAAAGGGATTATAGGAATATCTTTCATTGAATATTTATAGTTTTATTGAATTTTCAATTAGGTCCCTATATTTTTATTTTTTTCAATTGGGTCCCTAAAGGTATACAAGTAATTTTACAATTCACTAACGTTTTTTTTTACGTTTAACGTTAATAGGGACTAAATTGAAAAAAAAAATAAAGTATAGGGACCAATTGAAAAGAAAAAAAGTATACGAATCTAATTGAAAATTTGGTGAAACTATAGGACCTACACATTAATTAAACCTTTGAAAAACTATCAAGTATACATTTTTCTTTCATTCAATTCTGTACCCATCACTCTTCATCAATCTTAATTCTGTTTTGCTACATCCTGTTCTTCATCATCATCACCTCGGTAACTTCTTCATGGTATCTAAAGTTGATTAAGATCCATAGCTGAGATAATCCCTCTTCCCACCACCACCAACAATAACAAGAATTTTCTTTCTTTTCCTATACTTGACAAACTTGAAAAGAACACTTTTCGAACCTGGAAGCAATTGGCACTGCACACCATTGGGGCAAACCGTCTTGAAGACCATCTTCAACAAAGCAAGATTCCTCCACAATTCTCCACTGATGCGGAAAGAGAAGTTAGGATTGAATCTGAAAAATACGAGGAGTGGAAAGCATATGATCATTAAATAATGATATGGTTGCTAACTTCTATGAATTCTTCGTTCAAAAATAAAATGCTGGATTGCAAGTTTGCTTAGGAAGTTTGGGAGAAGATTCATGATCATTTTGCAAAAGTATCAAAGATCCAAAGCACTCAATTATGAGTATAACTCAAATCAATCAAGAAAGGAGGATCTTCAGTGCAAGAATATCTCCCCAAGATTCAAAAGATTGTTAATGCATTATCTTCAATTGGGTATACTATTTCCTTAGATGATCATATTGATGTAATTACTCAAGGCTTGAATGAGGAATATGCACTATTTCTCTCATTTGTAATGGAAAAATCTGACTCCATCACATTGGTTGAGGTTGAATCTCTCCTTCTTAGGCATGAGGATATGTTAGAGCATTTCAAGAAAGTTGAGCAAGGTTTGATTCAATCTAATTTCACTCAAGCACTCTATAATGATAATAGGAATTCTGGCCGTGGATTTTCTGGAAGGAGAGGACGAAGCACTGGTCGTGGCTATGGCAGAGGGGGAAGATTTCAAAACTCACCCTCTTCAAGAATTTCATGCCAAATGTATGGAAAGCCTGGTCATTCTGCAATTAGTTGTTTCCATCGATTCAATCAGTAAATTCAGCAACAACCTTTTGTGTCTCTCTCTAGTACACTTTCTCAGAACTCTCCATCTCCACCTCTTTCAACATACCATAATCCACAAGCATACTTTACTTCTACAACAAATTTGAGAGAGAGTTCCTGGTTTCCTGACACAGAAAGCTCACATCACATCACATCAGATCAACACAATCTTCTTACAGCTTCCGAATTCATAGGTTCAGATCATGTTCTGTTAAGTAATGGCACAGGTACACATATAGCTCATGTTGGTCATACATATCTTATTTCTCTTGACAGCATGCACCTGAGATGAATCAAAACTTAATAAGTGTCAAAAAATTTGCTCAGGACAATGATTGTTATTTTCAATTTCATGCTAATAAATGCTTTGTGGTTTCTCAGGCAACTCAAGAAATTCTCCTTCAAAGAGCACCTAAAAATGGGATCAATGAATTTGAAAGAGTTACTATTGATTCATCAAATAATTTAGATTCTGATTCTTACATATCACAACTTCATTGTCTTCTAATAACACATTTAACTCTATTGTACCAAGAACCCTCACTGCACAATTTTCTTCTTCTTTGTGGCATAATAGATTAGGATATGCCTCTTCTAATGTTGTGAGGAAGGTTCTTTCTTCTTGTAATCTGCCATTTTTGAATTCTTCAATAAATAAAGTTTTTGAATTTTGTTGTATGGGAAAGATGCATACTCTACCATTCACACTTGATCCTTTTCATTTTCATCAACATCTTGAAATGGTGTATGCAGATGTTTAGGGACCTACCCCAAATCTGTCTTATCATGCATTTAGGTATTATGTTTCATTCTTAGATGTATTTACTAGGTACACTTCGATTTTCTTGCTTGAAATCAAATTTCAAGTGCTACAAGCTTTTATGCAATATAAAAATCAGATTGAGAACTACACTGGTTTTAAAATCAAATCTCTTCATTCAGATCATGGAAGAGCATTTTTGTCACATTTTTTCTATATTTCTTGCTAATTAGGGTATCTCTCGTAGGTTTTTATGTTCTTACACTCACCAACAAAATGGTAGAGTGGAAAGGAAGCACAGATACATAGTTGAAGTAGCATTATGCATGTTAGCAAAATCATCTATCTTAGTTGAAAGGAACCCAAATGGATCTGTTATTATCTATAAAACAAGATTAGTTGCAATGGAAAATCATCAAACTGAAGGGTTAGATTACAGTGAAGTATTCAGCCTTGTTATAAAGCCAGCAACAATTAAAGTTGTTCTTACAATTGTTCTATCTTTCAAGTGGAATATCTATCAAGATGACTTTAATAATGCATTTTTAAATTATAAGCTTGATGAAATTTTTTATATGAGACAACCACCTGAGTTTACAAATGGTAATACCTCTCAAGTTTGCAAATTACAAAAGGCTATATATGGTTTAAAACAAGCTTCCAAGGCCTGGTACATTACTTTCTCTGCAACATTAGCTAAATTTGGATTCTCAAGCACAAGGTCAGATCCTTCCTTGTTTCAAAAGAGAACTTTTACTTATGTCATTTTTATTTTAGTCTATGTAGATAATATATTGGTTACAGGCAATAATTCAGATGTAATTATTGAACTAATGCACAATTGAATAACATGTTTTCCTTAAAAAGTCTAGCTACATTTAATTATTTTCTAGGAATAGAAGCTTCAAAATTACCCTTTGGTGCATATCATCTTTGTCAAACTAAGTACATTAGAGATTTACTATACAGAGCAGGCATGACTGATGCTAAATCTGTACCAACTCCAATGCTGTCCTTTGAAAAACTATCCAAACATGGCTCTGAGTCCTACCCAGATCCTTCTCATTATAGGTCTATTATTGGTGCCTTGTAATATTGTACCCTAACAAGGCCTGAATTGTCTTTCTCTGTTAACAAAGTTAGTCAATTCATGCAAAATCCATTGATAACTCACTGGAAATCAGTGAAAAGAATATTAAGATATCTGGCTAGTTCAATAGATCATGGTTTATTGTTTCATCCATCAACTAATTTTCGAATTTTTAGTTTTGCTGATGCAGATTGGGCTTCTGACATTTATAATCGAAGATCTACATCTGGTTATTGTGTCTTTCTTGGGAGAAATCTGTTAGCGTGGTCAAGTCGAAAGCAACATGTTGTAAGTAGGTCGAGTGTTGAATAAGAGTTTCGAAGTCTGGCAGCAGCAACCACTGATCTTATCTGGTTACAAAATCTTCTTTTTGAACTTGGTTTCAAGCATTCTAGCACACCAACTCTTTATTGTGATAATGCAAGTGCTATGAAAATGTCAGCTAATCTAATTCAGCACTCGAACCAAGCATTTTGAGCTTAATATTCATTTTGTGAAAGACTTAGTTATTTAACATAAGCTGTATATTATTCACATTCCAGGAGTGGACCAAATTGCAGATATCTACACTAAGCCATTGTTCTCAACAGCCTTTGACAAATTCAGAAGCAAGCTCAAAGTCACTTTAAGAGTTCCTTGAGCTTGAGGGGGAATGATAGAGTATAAGAAGATCAAGAATCTGTTATCCTAACAGATTCTGTTATTAAGTAATTTACTTCTCATGTACAGTTAGGGTTAGGAGTGATTAAATCTATATATAGCTACCACTTCTGTGTACCAAACGAATTTTGAAAAACTATTAAGTATACATTTTTCTTTCATTCAATTCTGTACCCATCACTCTTCATCAATCTTAATTCTGTTATGCTACATCCTGTTCTTCATCATCATCACTTCAGTAACTTATTTGAGAATTCTATTTAAATTTGTTGGGTATGTATTTAGTTGGTATTAGTATTTTTTGCCATAATAATATTATAGAAATATAAATCTTTAAAAGCTACACGGATTTTATCCTGACATTATAGATTATGGCACAAAAGATTTATATAATCAAATTACTTTTATAAAAAGGTTGTAGTGGACAAAAGTCGCACTGGATAAGAAAATCAAAGTCTCTATAGATAAAAAAAATCAAATAATAAAGGCTAATTAGTTTGACTGTTTTCTTTTTAATTTTTGATGAAAATGATAATAAGACATGAAAATATGATTAATTAAATATTTTAAAAATATTTTCAACGAAAATATTATCATAACAACTGAACAAGGTTAAAAACACTATTTTTATATTTCCAGTCATTTCAATTTTAACTTTTGAAAATATTTTCATCCAAACACAGTTTTTAGTTTTGGGATAAATGTTCGAATCTCTCCTATTCTTTTTTATACATTTTTTCACAGTCACGTTCACCTCTTTACCTAGTGTACTTCCACGCTAGTTCTTTTTCTCCCTTTTCTACTAGTTCTCAAGGCCAACTCCTCCCTTCTCTGCATGTTTTGTTGTTAGAGCATTCATTCTCTACATCCAGCTTATATAGACATCTCTTTGAAGAGGTGAAGTTTTTTTCATTTTTCTTTATTTTATTTGACCCTTTTGTTTTTCTTTTTTTTTTGCTTTATTTTATATTTTTAGGTTATATAAACAAAATAAGGAAAAAAAGTGAAGCTTTAGTCAGAATTGAATATGTATTGTTGAATTTTTTTATTTTTAACATTTATTTTTTTAGAGACAAAACTATTTTGTTTAAAGAAAAATTGTTATGGAGATAATTTTTTAAACTAACAATCAGTTACAAAACTATCAATAGTAAAAATTAAAAGAATAAATGAA
>NC_029792.2:108076746-108114079 GCF_000816755.2 Arachis ipaensis | reverse complement strand
GACAATGATATGCCATTGGCAACGCAGCACACTTGATTACAAATGTGTACCCCAATGCTTCTCTTTCTATTCTCTTATTTTCCCTTTTTTTCATGCAATTTATTAAAAATATTAATCACATAAATCTGTCTTTAAACTTTATGATTACTCAAAGTTTATTTCCCTAACACACATATGGCATTCTATAACCAATATTTTAATCTCAAAAGAAAATATTCAGAAAAAGTACAACAACAACAATGATTTCAAAGTCACTAATTCTCATACGAAATATGTTAACATAAATAAAAAAATTTTGGAGCCAAGTTCAAGCATCCAATATATTGTCCATAATTAGATAAAATTCTTCTATAATCCGAAATAAATACAAAAATCATAAAAGAAAACTCAAATATGCTCTCAATAAAAAATACCATTATGTTTAAAACTTACACTCTATTAATATGATTATCCTTAAAAAAGAAAATAAATAAAATAAAATTAGAGACAAAATCTACATTTACATTAATAGATATATCACATTTGTAGGTGATATATACATTGTAATGTTATAACTCGGACCAACATGTAACTCGGTAGAGTATACGTTATAACTTAGTCATAGTAACTGATATGTTACTAAATCATCCAGTTAAATCCATTGATTCGTATTATTAGTATGTTTGTAACCTCCAAACAGTAATAAACATGCTTTACTTATAAAATAACAAAAATTTAAGGGAGGACATGTATGAGAAAAGATCCATCTTTCACCTCATTTAGAATATTTATTTTTGCACATTAATTTGAATATCGGAATGCCTTATGCAGGTACTCATTATCTTTATTTTAAGGTGATTAAGGTATAACTCATCTTTTTTTATGTCTTCATCAGAAGTGATTGTTGCAAGAATAAGCTATACCTATTCAATTTGAAGATTGTTCACCTGCAGAATAATTGACATTCACTATAGGGTCGAAGAATTAAATTTTCCTTTGTGTCTCAAGATTTCAAAGTGTACTCATGGCTAATCAACTATCTCCAACCCCATCTAAACTTCTTCAGATAGTAATCGAGTTGCAACAAGTTAATCACCGCATGGCGGCCAAAAATCAACAAATGACAAATCAGATAGCCGAGCTTACCAATAACAATCGTAACACATAACAATAACAATCAGCAAGAAGAAAAACAACTGTAACACCCTAACTTTTAGCACCTCATGATCGTACCAAAAGTTTAAGCATTACTTACCTCTAAACCTTTTTATTCTATACTATCTTTATTTAATGTTAAGCCTTCGAGAATATTAACCGAAACTTTAATTAAGAAAACGAAATAGTTTTTACTTTTAATTACTTAATCACAAAGATATATATATAGACTTAATCAAAGATCCTCAACTACAAGTCCTACCCCTCTAAAAATCAAAACAATAAATGATGAGGGGAAAATAAAATCTAACAATTCAACTCGTAAATATAATTTTCTATACTCTTGTAGCTCCGCACTAAACCTTCGCACCTGTAGCTAAAAGGGGTGAAAATAGTGGGTAAGAACTCGGGAGTTTTTAGTAGGGTTGGGGTTAGAAGTTAAGTTTATTTTGCTATTATTAGCCAACCGCAACTAACAACAGAACACATACAAGCATAAACATAAAAGAACACAGAAATCAATTAGTCATGCAGCACACACTCACAATCACTGAGTTATATAGCACAGAGATATGCGCAAACAAGCATGATGCATGTCTATCCCTAGTGCAGGAAATGAGCTCATCTGTCTGTTTTGACCTGCTCCCGACTCAACTCAGCAACTTTTATCTGAGTTTGGCTTCCAATGTCAACCTCTGTAAGCAACCTCTTTCTTACAGGTGTGACTCTCCTGAGTCGATGTATGCAAACATAACCTCTGTAAGCAACCTCGGTCTTACAAGTGAGGCTTTCTCTAGCCAATGTATGTATTGATAATCTCTGTAAGCAACCTCTGTCTTACATGTGCGACCATCTCCTAGATTGGCTAATATATCTCTGGAAAGCAAATCCCAGTGGACTCACCACCATATTTCTGCTCGTTTTCAACAGGTAAACAATAATATCAACTCGTTTTCAGTGCCAAACAATATCTCTGCTTATCTCCTTTTCTTTTCATTCCTTCTTTCTTTTCTTTTCTGTGCTCTACTCTCCTATGGCAGAAATTCGTTAGATTCCTTTAATCTTTGTTCTCTACTCTCCTGTGTCAGAGATTTCTTTAATATTTTTTCCTTTTCTTTTCTTTCTTCTTCTTTTCTTTATTATCATTCCACACTATAAATTATCTTCGCACTATTCTCTCATTTCTCTAGTAAGTATCTTATGAAAAATAATTATAAAGTTCTTTAATTAAGTCTGCGTTCTTAAAGCTTTTAAGATTACTCTACTTACTTGCTTTATCATTAATAATATACATTATGATATTCTTACAAGATAATATCTTTGATAAATAATAATTATAATAATAATTTATTTTAATATAAATGAGTAATTTTAAAGAAGTATTTAAAATAATATTTATAATATTCTTTTAAAACTTAGTTTATAAAATCTTATTTTTAAACTTTTATTAATTATTTGCCTTTTGTGTATAGCAATCCATTGGCTACCGGTAAACCCTAAATAAATGGAGTATCAATACGTGATTAGACTTGGCAGGAGTACCCGAATACGCGGGTACCTGACCCGTCCATACCCGATTGGGGATAGTAATAACTTGACTTGAGTTGGGGCATATTTTGCTTAGGACATGGCATGGTCGGGTTTAGAGTGTACCCACCCCGAATATATACATATAAACACTTAATTAGGATTTATCTCACATCACAGATTCAATGATTCACAGCTTCAATCCATATTCTATAGCCATGCAAGAAAAAAAAACCCAGTGTTTCCAAAGCAAAATTAAAAAAAATCAAACACATAATTAACAATATTGTCTCTAAAACAAAACAAACATAATCTAAAACACCCAATTTTCATCTTCATTCTCTTGTAAGTTGGGTTGGGGAAGTTGGGTTTTGGTAAAAAAAATTATAAAAATACCCCTTGCTAAAAAAAGACTAAGCCCGGCGGAGAAGCCCGCCCCGCCCCGCCAAAGCCCGCCAAAACCAGCGGTTTAAGCGGTGCGGGTTAAGCGGGCTTTTGCTATTTGGCGGTCCCAATTTTCCAGCCCGGCCCGCCTTTTTTGGCGGGTTACACGGGCCGGCCCGGCGGGTTTAGGCCTGTTTGCCACCCCTATCTTCTTCTTCTCGACTTCTTCACAAAAAACCTCATAGCTCCGTCATCGTTGTTGTTGAGCCATCCCGGCCTACTCCTTCACAGCTCCCATATTCCTTCGCAGCTCATGTCACTATCGCGCTGCTAATCCCGTTATCGTTGTTGTTGAGCATGTCGCCACCTTTTTCCTACCGAGTCCCTTTTCTCTAGGTAAATTCTCCCCCCCCCCCTCTCTCTCACGCATTATGAGTCTGTTAAGTTCTTCTCTTCTTCTTCCACAAACTTATCACTTAGTAGCCGTCGCTATGAGTTTGGGCATTGCCGTTGCAGTTTCATCTGAGTCTGTCACCGAATAAAATAAATTTTTTATTCAAGTTAGACCAGTTGAAAATAGGCATGCATGAGATTATTTTTTCATGTAATTTCTAAATTTTTTCATCCAAATTTGATCTATGTAGTTGAGTATTTTAATATAGCGATCATCTTAGCTAGTTTTGTTACGATACTAATGTAATAAAAGTTGCGGTAATTTCATAACTAATATATGAGACAGACCATATTATTAAAGTAATTAGGGAAATAACATTCATATGTACGCATAAAATTTATAAGATATGATTATGTCAGGAAAATATATATGTATAGCCCAAGTGGAAGATTATTAGAAATTAAAATTATTATTTTTTAATATATATATATATATATATATTAATTATAATCACAAATTAAGTAATTTCACATTAAATGACTTATATAACAGTGATTTCATTTATTGTCATAAATATTGAGTTAAATAAGTCATTATTATTTTTGATTTGGATAAATGAGATTAAAACCATAGATACTATTTTATTTGAGTTTTAGGGTTTAATGAGTGTCACATTCAAATATAAATAATGATTTCAAGATTTTGGTCCCCAACATATCAAGCTCGTCTCCATAGCTCTTTTCCCACAATGGAGTTGTGATTCAACCCTATCAGGGATATAGAAGGTTTTGGTTGACGAAGATCAAATAACCATAAGAGCCAAGCTCTCTGATCTCAATCATACTCTCGAATGAAAGGACACTTCTACGCTCTCAGTTATATTTTTTAATGATTTAACATGGATGATCTTGAGGTTGAAAAATCCTAAAATTTTCAAATAAATAGAATTTTTATTCAATCAAATGATGATAAATAATTTTATTGAATAAAATTATATTAATATGATCATTGGATGATAAAGAATGCTAGAAAAATAAATAAATAAATAATATTTTAAGAGTATAAAAATATTAAATTGTCATTTCAATTTACTTTTTTAATCAACGATAATAAATATTTTGAATTAATTAAATTTTTACAAAAAATTATATACCTAAAATTATTTCATTTCTTCAAAAAAATTTTGAACATACAAAGGTTCAATGAGAGGTTGACTATTGAGAATTGAATATAATATTTTTAAATTCATATTTTCAACAAAAAGATGTACTTAATTCTATCCATTCTAAATAATTTTATATTCACTATTACTTATCTATCTAAATAATTGTAACATTGATAGAATATTGTCTTTAGATGCAAAAGATTAAAATATATTTATTCTATGTCATAAATCAATATTCATATTTAACTTAGAATTTCAACAAATATGGCAAAAAATATTATATTTTTTAGTTAAAAAGTAAAATATCTATAAATATATTTTTGTGCTTTAGCTTTAGATTTTTCAAAAAAATTTGGCAAGTTAATGGAATCAAATCATATTTCTATAACATATATAAGAATGTGTATTACATAAAGAATTATTATAAGGAGATTTATAATTAGAGAAAAAAATAAAAAAGTATTAATAATAATAAAGAAAAATAAGTGAAGCTCATGTTAAAAAATATTAAAAAAGAAATAATAAAGCTCGTATTAATAATAATAATGCTGAGGAATGATGTTGCTGCTTGAGGCTTTTAGCTTCCACCTTTGGCCATTATTTTTTTCCTTTCTTTGCTTTTTTATTTAAATTATCAAGTCATTAAAAAATAAAGAAAAATTTAAGAAAACGAAAATAGCAAGATCAATAGTAACTATACAAATCAAAATACATAAGAGAAAAACAAACTATTATATGATAGAATTAACATGAGTATATTTTATCATTAAATAAACAAAGTTATGTGAACGAACAGGTTTTTGTCAGTAAAAAAATTTATAAAAATAATTACGTTGCAAGTATAGTTTCTAAACCAACAGAGAATCCTTTCGTACAAAAGTTTGGTTGTCACACGTAACAAAATCCAATAAAATTTATAACCAAAGTATTTAAACCTCGGGTCTCTCAAGGAATTGCAGGGTAGTATGATTTATTGTTGGTTATGGAAAAAGGTATATTTTTTGGTTTTTGAAATAGGGAACAGGAAAATAAACTGGCAATAAAGTAAATTAATTATCATGAAAACCATTGCAAGGTATAAGAACTGGAAATCTCATCCTAGTCATCCTTATCAGGTGTGATGAGAATTGTTTATTACTCCCACTTAGTTAACCCTTACTAAATAAAGGAAAGTCAAGTGGACTAATCAATTTGATTTCTCAAGTCCTAGTCAACTCTTGTGGAAAGACTAGCTTTAGAGGGATCCAAATCAATCAGCAAATTCCAATTTTCAATCAAAAGTTGAGTTTGATAACTCAAGTGTCACCAATTACTCAACCAAAGCAAAGGGAGAGAAATCTAAATTAAATTAAAAGCATCAATAACATGAATTGAAGAAAGCAATCATAAATCTAAAATACCTCGAATTGTATTAAATAGAAAATCAAATTAAACATAGGAGTCCATAAACCAATTTGGCAACATAAGTAATTAACAAGAGAAATAGATAAACCAAAGTACTAGAATAAATAAAAGTAGAAGAAAAACTAAATTAAAGGAACACTGAACCTGGAATTGATAAAACGAAGAAATCCTAATCCTAAAACCTAAGAGAGAGGAGAGAGCCTCTCTCTCTACAAAACTACATCTAAAACATAAAAATTGTGTATCAATGAATGAATTATTGATGATTGAATGATTTGATTCTCCCATTCTCCAGCCTCTATTCTGTGTTTCTGGGCTTCGATTTGGGCCGAAAAGGGCCCAGAAATCACTGGGGGCGAATTCTGCAACTTTCTGCACGTGGCGTCTGTCACGCGTACGCGTAGGTCACGGGTGCGCGTCATTTGGAAGTTTTTCTTGTCACGCGTCCGCGTCATCCATGCGCGCGCGTCGCTGCCATTTCCTTCAAAACTTCATTTTGCGCGTTCCTTCCACTTTTGCATGTTTCCTTTCTGTCCTCTAAGCCATTCCTGCCCTATAAAGCCTGAAAATACTCAACACACAGATCACGGCATCGAATGGTAATAAATGATAATTAAAATTAACAGTTTTAAGGCATAGGAAACATGTTTTCACATATATCACAGAATAAGGAAGGAGTTGTAAAACCATACAAATTATATGAATAAATGGGTGAAGAATTGATAAAAACACTCAATTAAGCACAAGATAAATCATAAAATAGTGGTTTATCATTATGCAAAGCAAAATTATATGTAAAGAGAAAAAAAGAGTTAAAATATCCAAAGTGATAAAAAGATTATTTTTACAACTTAATTCTGTCATGTTATATATATATATATAGAGACTATAAAACAATAAACTTCTAACTAAATTAAATTGTATTTATTATTATTAGAAAGGGTAAGAGAGAGAACAGCAGTAGAAAAAATAATTGTGTGTATTTAAATTGTATAGAATTATATAGTATAAAAGGAGATTTATAGGTGTTAAGAGAATCGAAATAATAAAAACATAATATCCTATAATAAATATTCAGATATGTTAAATAATGCTAATTGATCTAATTGATCCTAATTATACTCTAACATCGCTTCTCAAACTCAAGTGACAACTTGAGTTTGAAACTTATTTGAAACAACTAAATAAAAAAATGCATAAGATAGAACAGGTGCAGACGGAACTGCTTAAAGAAAGTGCAGATAGAATTGTTGGAAGGAAGTGCAGACGGAACTGCCACAAGAAAATGCAGATGGAACTGCCGGAAGGAAGTGCAGAAAAAACTGTCGGAAGGGAACGCAGACGGAATTGCCGAAAGGAGAGAGGGAGCAATAGGAAAAATATTTGTGAGTATTCAAGTTGTGTAGAATGATACAATATAGAAAGGTATTTATAGGTGATAAGAGAATCGAAATAATAAAGACGTAATATCCTATAATAAATATTCAGATATGTTGAATAATGCTAATTAATCCTAATTATACTCTAATAATTATATTCAATTAATTGATATACATAATATTAAATTGTGTGATACTTAAATATCTAATCAAATTAATTAGTTGATATAATTAAGTCAACGTAATGAATTATATTTAATGAGTTAAAAGAAATAAATTAGAAAATACTCTTAGAAGTATGCCACATCAACTTTATCATTAAGTGCCAAAACCCGATTTTTATATAATAGAATAGATTACAAATTTTACCTTAATTTTTATATACAACTACAATGTTAGCCTTCAAAAATAAAATTTAATTTCTAATCTTTCTCTTATACCAAAACCGAAACCCTTAACCTTTTTCTTTCAAAATAATACATGTATTTTAATCCGTTTTCGAGTTTTTTGGTTACTGATTCTTCGTAACTTTTAATTTAATCTCTTGGTCATCAAACCTCACCAATTTTTACTTGATCCTCAACGATATTCTATCCCAAAAATCTGCAAAACAATTCAGTCCCTGCTTGTTTCATCACAGCCAAGCCATGAACTTCACAAATACATCAATATATTACAAAAATTAAATATAAACTCAATCAAACTCAGTCAATAATCAATCACAGCACCAAATCACTTATTCAATATAGATTTAATCATTGAGAATTTGCCGAAACCCTACCTCCGTGTAAAATCAAAACAACGAAAATCCCGGAGAAGCTTTTTGATCGAGCTACTGAAGAAGAAAACGTCAGAAATTATTTGTACCTCCTATAACTCTGATGAATCTATATTTGACGATAAATTTTGGATTGATTTGAGTAGATTTCATCATATAAACCCACATTTATTCATCTAAATAGCATTCTTTTGTGTTTTCTCTCTAAATTATGTCCAATTGTGACAACATGCTCTTTTGTGCTTAATTTGATCAATTTTTATTCCAGTTGCATTCCATTCGATACCTTGATGTTTCATTGAGTGATTTCAGATGCAATAGGTAGGAATGGCTTGGCAAGAATAGAAGAAGGGCATGCAAGAGGGAGGAAACATGAAAAAACAAAGGAGAAAAGCACTGCGAAGTGTGCGTGCGCACACACTTGTGCGTACGCACAGGTACCAGCGGGTGACTTCATTAAAAATTCACGTGGCTCGTGATTTTGGAGGCTTTTTGGTCCATTTCTGAAGGTTTTGAAGCATATATGATGGGGCAAGCAACACCATATCATACCATACACTACCATACAATATACAACATACTTATGAGTAGTTTTAGGTAGTTTAGTTTAGGTTTTTCTCTCAAGTTTCTTAGGGTTTTTAATTAAGATTTTGTAGAATTTTATAGTTCAAGTTTTGATCTTTGATTCTAGCCATTGCCATTATAAGTATTTCTTAATTTTCTCTTTTATTACACTACTTGTTCTACACTTTCTTATATTTACTTTCCTTTATCAATACATATATAGTTTTGCAATCTTGGATTTCTAGTTGATGAATTTCATGATTGTTGGCTTTTACATGTTTATTGAGTTGCCTCTGTTGATTTTGATCATTTGGTTGTTCATAATTTTTATCATTTTTTCAATTTTACCATGTTTTATGATTATGCCCTCCATGTATTTGATGAAATGTCAATTTTGATTATAGGGTAGATTTCCACCCCTTGGCTTGGGAAAATGAGTATATGGATTACTAGAGCCATAATGTTCGATATTTAGTGATAATTCTTGGGTTGTTAATTGTTATTGTTTCTACTAACGCTAGCTTCTTACTGAGGTAATTAGTAAGTTAGTTAGGATTTGTGAATTAATAACAATTATGCTCACTTGACCTATTCTTCAATGTTAAGGATTGACTTAGTGGGATTAATCCATCATAATTATTATAGTTGTGGTTATGGCAAGGAAGGGATTCCATAACTAATCCCAAGTCAAGGCTTTATTTATGTTTTGAACCACTTTTTCCTCACTTTTAAAGCATTACTTGTCCATATTACATACTTAGTTCTTTTATTTCTTTATTACTTTATTAATTACAATTTTGGATCGTTCTTTTATCTCGTTATTGTCTGCTTCTTTATTGAAAACCCCTTTGCTTTCTTGCAACCAAAATTGTGCGCTCTTAGGCATTAGCTCCTAGGGAAGACGACCCGAGGTTTGATTACTCTCAGTTATTTTAAATTGAAATTTAAATCTTGATTGAGAGGGTTACTTGTTGGTTTGGACTATGCTATCAACGAAGAAAATATTTTTCTAAAATTTCCGAACCGGCACAATTCTCTCATCTATCAAGTTTTTGGCGCCGTTGTCGGGGAGCTAGTGCAATGAGTGCCATAATTTTGGTTGTTGTGAATATGTGAATAGTATGAATAGATACTTTTTGGGTTGTTTGATTGTTTTTGCTATTAATTAGGATTTTGTTTCGTTTGTTAATTGATGTCTTTAGTTTTTATTTTTAATTTTCTCTATGAGTTATCATCCTCTTGGTTTGGAGTATGGTTGTGATCATTTTGTAGGGCTTGATAACTTCAATTTTGGATTGCATCATGGGATTGGAGCATCAATTTTGGAAGGAGCAACCTCCCCCATGCTACAACGAGCCAAACCCTTCCCAATATGCATATCCAAACCAAGGATATGGTGGATTTCACTTTGATTATGCACTTCCACCACCATATGCCTATGACCCATACCCCCAACATAATCCTCAATCACCACATTTTCAAACACCACACCATTACCACCATCCACCTTCTTACATACCACCTCAAAACACTTACCAACATGAACTACCTCCCACATATACAACCTTTCTCCCAAACAATGAACCTCTTTCTTCACCCCAATATGAAGCCCTCCAACCTTTGACCCAAGACTATCATGACCTTCAAGCCTTTCTCCAAGTGCAAGAAGGATATCGAAAGACTTAAGGGTAATTCATAGCCACCATAGCCGAAGCGGTGAACCGCTTAGTCCTACTATGCTCATCCGATCAAGCCCCTCCTCTTGAAAAATGTGAATCATCGACTAAAGGGTGTAGTGAGGAGGAGAGTATGGAGCCACAAGGGAAAGAAGAAGAGTTAGAGCATGAATTGAAACAAGACGGAGAAAGTGAGGTATGTGAACCAGAAGAGGTAAAGGGAGAATTGAGGAAGATTGATCAAGATGCGGATTCCATCATTGATGATTTTTTGTCTGTATTGGTCAATCCCCTCAATGATCTTGATGAACTTTCTCCCTTTGAATTTGAAGAAGAGGATGATGTGGATTTCACACAACCTCCAAAGTATGACTTAAGTGATGGGGAAGAGGAGGTTGGTGAGAAAGCAATTCCGTTCCAAGAACATATTGATTGGGTGGCAATTTCACCGATGAACTTCATTGGCCCCCCATCAATATACTATCTTGGAGACGGATTACCAATTTAAGGTCTTTCTTAGGTTGTTACATGGTGGAGAAAGGAGTGTTAGTTGCCAAGTGAATCCAAGACTCTTCAAGAAAACCAATTCAAGAGTTGACAATTGGGTGATTTTCAAAGAGTGTTGGGTTACTTCAAGGGTAATTTGAGAGTTTGTCCATCCGCCTTGAAGCATATAGATCAACAAGAAGGAGAACGAAAAACTAGAATATGGGATCTCTGAGGACCTATGAAGTGCAAGCTTAGATGGAGATTCAAGGAGGAGTGGAAACACAAGCCACCCTAACAAGAGTCTCCTCAACAAGTCCAACTTAAGGACTATAAACTAAAGTGCTAGGTGGGAGACACCCACCATGGTAACATTGTTCCAACCTTTCTCTTCTTTTAGCTTTTGCTTACTGAATTTTGTCTCTTTAAACTCCTTTCTTTTTATTTATATTTTGACTTAGTTACTTTTTATTATGATTGGTTGACTTAGGAGTAGTTTAATCTTTGAGTTCGATAGGTTAATTTGCATATGGGTCATGAATCTTTGAATGTTTGTATGTTTGGGGTGAAATTTTGATTGAGCTAAGGTTGAGTACCTTAGAATTTGAGAAAAAAATTTTGGAAAAAAAGAGCATCATGCATGCACACCCCCTTGTGCGTGCGCACGCAATCTCTATATTTCACTTCCTGTATGTGCGCACCAACCTGTGCGCGTGCACACTAGCCTGCGCACCCTTTGTTCAGAGTGCTCGCACGACTTGTGCGTGGGGGCTCCCCTATTTTTCTTGCGCACCTGTGCATCCACACACCAGCTTCTACCCCTTCTGCTGGGAGCGCTGGCACACCCTGTGCGTATGAACCCCAATCAATTTTTGCTTCTGTGCGTGCGCACAGACCTGTGTACGCTTGCACACATGATCCTTCCCCAGGTTATTAAAAAAAGAGTGTGCTCTGTGCGTGCGCACATGCTTGTGCGTAAGCACACTTCTTGACTCCCTCTCTTTCCAGAGCGTTCGCACACCTTTGTGCGGGCGCACACTTCAATTTTTCACCTAGTGTGCGTATGCACACATATCTGTACGTACGCATAAGTGCTGTTTTAGGCAAAATTTTCATTGCACATTGAATTAAGCCCTAACGCACTTTCACCCCATCAATCCCTCTCTTCTCTTACTTTTTTTTTCATGTTTTTCTACTTGTTTTACTTAGTTTTAATTGCTTTTCATTTTTATTTTAGTAATTATATTATTTTTGATTTAGTTGTTTCTTAATTGAATAAATTATAATTGTTTGATTGATGTTGATTGGGTTGCTTCTTGCTTGAATTTTGGCATGATTTTTTATGAATATGTGCATTGAGCATCAAATCCTTGTTTGATTGCCTAAATGAACTGTGAGTTTGATTCATATATTGTAGCTACCATATACATTAGACTATATCCTTTTGTGGCAACTTAATCATGAATTGTGCACTTTTACTTAAGTGAATTGAGTTGAAATTACTTGTTCATCATGATTTCCATATCAAATTTATCACATTACAAGGCACTTGTTTGTTTTTAATGCTTTGCATTTGTTTGAGTGACTCAACTTGATTCTTATCAAACTTGTCACTTTTTGCAGCAAGTACCTTTACCATGTGACTATTCCATTATTTTTCATGATGACTAAGGAGTTTTCTTTTCATTATTGGATTGGTTATTGTTTATTGTGCTTCTATATCAATATTGCGCTTCCACTTGCACAATTTCAATATCTAATATCTCATATATTCAATTCACTTTAGTTGTGGTTACCTAGGTTGTTTGTGCCTTCACTGTTGCTTATCTTTACTTAGGACCTAGGCTACTTAATTGAGGAACACATGCTATTTTTCTTTTGATTGTGTGGTCACCGTTTTACCCGGTCAATGTGTGTTTTCTAAACCGTGCACACTTAGAATACACACATTGTCTTTTATCATTCTACACTCATATGAACTCTTATTCAATTCTGGTTTATTTATTTTATCCAGCAGCCCAAGCCCCCGCTTCCGCCAGCTAAAGGTGGAGCCTCATAGTTCTTCACCCCCGGATCATGTGCGTGCACGGAGGACCGTGCAATGTTTAAGTGTGGGGGAGGATCCGTAATTTTTAGGGCGTAAATTTCTCTTTCTCAACACTTTGCACTATTTTCTTGTTTTTAATAGTTATGTTTTGTGAATATTTGTTTATTATTTTATTGCATTGCACTTTGCTTAGTTTGCTTATAGTTTTATTTGCATGTTGCCTAGTATAGAAAACAACAAGGAATTTTCAAGAAATCCCTTTTAGGGCGTTTCATTGATTAGATTTGAAACTTTTTTTTCGACTTTCTTGAAGTATTCTTTTTCATGGAATATAGAAAAGAGCTAAAACAAAACACCTAGTGAGATTTGAGCTTTATTGGATGGTTGCACATCTTCAACCACAAATTTTGTTTTTGTGTGTTATACTCCTTTCATGATTGTGATCTTAGATTTGCTTAAATCTTTATGTCCTATATTTGATATTTTGAATGCATTTAGTATGATTGAGGCCATTTTTGAAATTTAAACTCACTAACCCATATGGCCAACCCTTACATTTACCATTGTAACCCAATTTTGAGCCTTTAATTTCCCTTTGTTCTAATTTTAAACACACCTTTTGCCCTAAGCGAAAAATCATTAATGTCCATTAATTGTATATTTGATTAGCTTGGGTTGAGTAGTATGTGTTACTCAAGTGTGGGGGAAGATTTGTGGAAAAACATTGATAGTTAGTTTTCTTTGGGTGTTCATTGAGAAAATTTGGAAAGATGAGTAAACACTCATGCATTCATTACTTATAACATATGCATCTCTTTTTGACAATATAAAAAAAAAGAAGAGAGTTTTGGTGTATATATTTTTTGAAAAAAAAAGAAAAAATAAAAAAAAGAAAAGAAAAGAAAAGAAAAAAATGAATGATAATAATAATGTTAAATAAAAGAATACATATGTGGTTGAATTAGAAAGAAGAATGAATGAGTGAATGTGAGAAAAGGAAATGAATGGGGAGTTAGGTTGTTTTCTTTTGTGTAAATAGGTTAATATAGGATTAGGCGGGACACTTGAGCTAATCAAAGATCCAATCAACTAGTCTACTTAACCATATTAATCCTACCCTTAACCTAGTCCCATTACAACCCTCAAAAGTCCTCATGATATTTGCATTCATGCATCAAGTATGTGTTGATTGTTAGATGACTAGCAAATCCTAGAAAACATGACTAAAGGAGAATTGAGTGATTATGTAATAGCCTACCATACAGAGTCTTATGCTTAAGTCATAAAACAGAGATGGCAAGGTATTACAACCTCAAAAATAAAAAATTTAGTACGTATAGTAGTAGGAAAAACAATTATAATTAGGAGCCTTTGAAGAAAAAAGGGGGTAAAACAAAATCGTTGAATTGAAAAGCACACACTCCGATTGATAACATAACGAAACAGATAAAGGGTAAGCTAACGCAAGAATATATACAAAGGAGTGCTAAAACACGAATATCAAAACTCAAGATCTGGTTGCGAAGATAACCGGTCCGAGCATAGAAGTATATACATGTATATATCAAGAAAGGAACCCAAAAGAAACCCAAAGGACGAATAACAAAAACCTGTTCTCCAAAATACCCTCTAAGAGGAGTCAATACAGTATGTATTATTTAATGGAGATAATAAGTATCTAAGAAAAAACATAAAACCAAAAGAAAGTCTCGAGAACCAAGAATTTTCGCTAAGCCAGAAGTCTCTAGCATGCCTTAGTGAGGAGCCTCACGTCCTGCATCTGAAAACCATAAAATTCCCATGGGTGAGAACCAGAGGTTCTCAGTATGGTAACAGTGCCCACATATCTAATATGTAATGTCCTGGGAAAGCCGAAGGCAATCCTAGAACTTCCAACAGATAAATCAAAGCTTATAAACAGACTAAACCATAAATGGCAATTGACTAAAGATCTTCAGTCTATCTTTTACTTCCCTTTCCAAATCCTTCAGACCCCCCAACTACCAACAGTAATATAATATGGCAAACACAATTATATCAGACAAGGAGATATACAAATAGGAAATAGATATGGCATTTATACAATTAGCAAGTAATATTGGTGCACGAAATTGTGATCTCAACTGCGCCAACAACTTGGTACGCACGATCATAATCTCAACTCTTTTTCACAACTCCACACAACTAACCAGCAAGTGCACTGGGTCGTCCAAGTAATACCTTACATGAGTAAGGGTCGATCCCACGGAGATTGTCGGCTTGAAGCAAGCTATGGTCATCCTTGTAAATCTCAGTCAGGCAGATTCAAATGGTTATAAGATTTTGATAATTAAAATATAAATAAAATATAAAATAAGATAGAGATACTTATGTAATTCATTAGTAGGAATTTCAGATAAGCATCTGGAGATGCTTTGTTGCTTCTAAACCTCTGCTTTCCTATTGCCTTCTTCCAACCATGCGTTACCTCCTTCCATGGCAAGCTGTATGATCCTCTCGGATGAAAACAAATCCATATGCGCTGTCACCGCACGACTAATCATCTGTCGGTTCCCGTTAGCGTCGGAATAAGACCATTGTCCTTTTTCACACTGTCACTTGTGCCCCACATTCGCAGGTTTGAAGCTCGTCACAGTCATCCCTTCCCAGATCCTACTCGGAATACCACAGACAAGGTTTAGACTTTCTGGATCCCAGGAATGCTGCCAATGGTTCTAGCCTATACCACGAAGGTTAATCTTAGATTAGAAACCCAAGAGAGTATACTCCAGCTGTCGTCCAATGACTACGTTGAACATCATGTAGATCGCTTTGTGGTTGTCAGGCACGCGACCTTGGCTAAGCGAGTAACGAAGATTGGGTGATTGTCACGGGTCACCCCTTCATTCTTACTTAACTGAATTAAGAACGAGAGTATATCTTGGAGAAGAATTAGGCGTGAATTGAATAGAAAAATAGTAGTAATTGCATTAATCCATTGAAACACAGCAGAGCTCCTCACCTTAATCTATGGGGTGTAGAAACTCCACCGTAGAAAATACATAAGTGAAAGAGGTCTAGGCATGGCCGTGAGACCAGCCTCCATGGTCTAAGGACTAAACATCCAGAGAGATGTAAAATAAATCTCTAAAAGTAGTTTTTATACTAAACTAGTAACTAGGGTTTACAGAAAATGAGTAACTAAGTGCAGATAGTGCAGAAATCTACTTTCGGGGCCCACTTGGTATGTGCTTGGGCTGAGCATTGAAGATTTTTCGTGCTTAGACTTTTCCTGGAGTTAAACGCCAGCTTTGGTGCCAGTTTGGGCGTTTAACTCCAATTCTGGTGCCAGTTTGGGTGTTTTACGCCAAGATGTTTTAGGCTGACTTTGAACGCCAGTTTAGGCCATCAAATCTCAGGCAAAGTATTAACTATTATATATTGCTGGAAATCCCAGAATGTCTACTTTCCAACGCAATTAAGAGCGTGCCAATTAGGTTTCTGTAGCTCCAGAAAATCCACTTCGAGTGCAGGGAGGTCAAAATCCAACAGCATCTGCAGTCCTTTTTCAGCCTCTGAATCAGATTTTTGCTCAGGTCCCTCAATTTCAACTAGAAAATACCTGAAATCATAGAAAAACACACAAACTCATAGTAAAGTCTAGAAATGTGATTTTTGAATAAAAAATAATAAAAATATAATAAAAATTAACTAAAACATACTAAAAACTATGTAAAAACAATGCCAAAAAGGGTATAAATTATCCGCTCATCACAACACCAAACTTAAATTGTTGCTTGTCCTCAAGCAACTAAAAATAAAATAGGATAAAAAGAAGAGAATATACAATAAATTTCAAACTTATCAATGAACTTAGTTCCAATTAGATGAGCAGGACTTGTAGCCTTTTGGCCTCTGAACAGTTTTGGCATCTCACTTTATCCTTTAAAGTTCAGAATGATTGGCATCTATAGGAACTTAGAATTCAGATAGTGTTATTGATTCTCCTAGTTCAGTATGTTGATTCTTGAACACAGCTACTTTATGAGTCTTGGCCGTGACCCTAAGCATTTTATTTTCCAGTATTACCACCGGATACATAAATGCCACAGACACATAACTGGGTGAACCTTTTCAGATTGTGACTCAGCTTTGCTAGAGTCCCTAGTTAGAGGTGTCCAGAGCTCTTAAGCACACTCTTTTTGCTTTGGACCATGAATTTAACCGCTCAGTCTCAAACCTTTCACTTGACACCTTCACGCCACAAGCACATGGTTAGGGACAGCTTGGTTTAGCCGCTTAGGCCAGGATTTTATTCCTGTGGGCCCTCCTATCCATTAATTCTCAAAGCCTTGGATCCTTTTTATTTTACCCTTGCCTTTTGGTTTAAAGGGCTATTGGCTTTTTCTGCTTGCTTTTTCTTTTTCTTTCTTCTTTTTTTTTCGCATTTTTTTCTGCAAGCTTTTCACTGCTTTTTCTTGCTTCAAGAATCAATTATATGATTTTTCAGATTATCAAATAACATTTCTCCTTTTTTATCATTCTTTCAAGATCCAACAATTTTAACATTCATAAACAACAAATTCAAAATTATGCACTGTTTAAGCATTCATTCAGAAAACAAAAGGTATTGCCACCACATCAAAATAATTAAACTAATTTCAAGATAGAATTCGAAATGCTTCTTGTTCTTTTGCAATTAAAAACATTTTTCATTTAAGAAAGGTGAAGGATTCATAGGACATTCATAGCTTTAAGACATAGACACTAGACACTAATAATCATGTAATAAAGACACAAACATAAACAAACATAAAGCATAGGAAACGAAAAACAGAAAATAAAGAACAAGGAAATTAAAGAACGGGTCCACCTTAGTGATGACAGCTAGTTCTTCCTCTTGAAGATCTTATGGAGTGCTTTAGCTCCTCTATGTATCTTCCTTGCCTTTGTTGCTCCTCCCTCATGGCTCTTTGGTCTTTTCTAATTTCATGGAGGAGGATGGAATGGTCTTGGTGCTCCACCCTTAGTTGTCCCATGTTGGAACTTAATTCTCCTAAGGTGGTGTTGATTTGCTCCCAATAGTTTTGTGGAGGGAAATGCATCCCTTGAGGCATCTCAGGGATTTCATGATGAGGAATTTTCTCATGCTCTTGTTGAGGTCCATGAGTTGGCTCTCTTGTTTGCTCCATCCTTTTCTTAGTGATGGGCTTGTGAGATGAATCTCTCCATCTCCCATGACTCGGAGGTGGAAGCAATTGTCTTTCCTTTCCTCTTTCTAGAGGTTTCTCCGGCCTTTGGTGCCATTGATGGTTATGGAAAAACAAAAAGCTCTAGCTTTTCCCACACCAAAATTAAAAGATTTGCTCGTCCTCGAGCAAAAGAAGAAAGAAAGGAGTAGAAGAAGAAGAAATGGAGGAGATGGAGGTGAGGAGAGGGTTCGTCCAAGGGGGGTAGTATTGTGTATGTTGTGTGAAAATGAAGGTGGTAAGGAGGGGTATTTATAGGGTAAGAGAGAGAGGGATTCGGCCATATGTGAGTGGGTTTGGGAGGGAAATAGTTTGAATTTGAATGGTGAGGTAGGTGGGGTTTAATGATGGATGGATGTGAGTGGTCAAGAGGTTGTGGGGAAGAGGGTAGGATTTGATAAGTGAAGGGTATTTGGGAAAGAGGTATTGAGGTGTTTGGTCAATGGTGTATGGGGAAGAGTGTTATGGAAAGGTGTGAAGAGGAGAGAAGAAGAAGTGGGGTAGGTGGGGATCCTGTGGGGTCCATAGATCCTGAGGTATCAAGGAATCTAAGTCCCTGCACCATTCTAGCGTTCCAATGCCCATTCTGTGCCAAATCTAGCATTTAACGCCAGCTCTGCTACCTTTCCTGGCATTAAACGCCAGTCAGCTGCCCCTTTCTGGCATTTAACGCCAGCCATACACCCTTTTCTGGCGTTAAATGGCAGCCAGATGCCTATTTCTGGCGTTTAACGCCAGCTAGATGCCAGACAGCCTTTTCTGGCTTTAAACGCCCAGAGTGCTGCCCATTCTGGCGTTTAATGCCCAGAATGCTGCCAGGCTAGGCGTTAAACACCCATTCTGCTATCCTTACTGGCGTTTAAATGCCGTTTGAATTTGAATGGTGAGGTAGGTGGGGTTTTTGGGGAAGAGTTTTTGATGGGATTGGTCAATGGTGTTTGGGGAAGAGTATTATGGAAAGGTGTGAAGAGGAGAGAAGAAGAGGTGGGGTAGGTGGGGATCCTGTGGGGTCCATAGATCCTGAGGTATCAAGGAATCTAAGTCCCTGCACCATTCTAGCGTTCCAATGCCCATTCTGTGCCAAATCTAGCATTTAACGCCAGCTCTGCTACCTTTCCTGGCATTAAACGCCAGTCAGCTGCCCCTTTCTGGCATTTAACGCCAGCCATACACCCTTTTCTGGCGTTAAATGGCAGCCAGATGCCTATTTCTGGCGTTTAACGCCAGCTAGATGCCAGACAGCCTTTTCTGGCTTTAAACGCCCAGAGTGCTGCCCATTCTGGCGTTTAACGCCCAAAATGCTGCCAGGCTGGGCGTTAAACGCCCATTCTGCTATCCTTACTGGCGTTTAAACGCCAGTAAGCCTGTCCTCCAGGGTGTGCTATTTTTCAAGCTGTTTTTCATTCTATTTTTTATTTTTCATTTGTTTTTGTGACTTCACATGATCATCAACCTAAAGAAAACATAAAATAACAATGGAAAATAAATAAATATAATCAAATAACATTGGGTTGCCTCCCAATAAGCGCTTCTGTAATGTCAATAGCTTGACAGTGAGCTCTTAGAGAGCTTCATAGAGACTCAGAGCTTGATGTTGGCCTCCCAACACCAAACTTAGAAGTTGAGTGTGGGGGCTCTGTTTGACTCTGTACTGAGAGAAGCTTTTCATGCTTCCTCTCCATAGTTACAGAAGAAGATCCTTGAGCTTTAAACACAAGGTAATCCTCATTCAGTTGCAGGACTAACTCTCCTCTGTCCACATCAATCACAGCTCTTGTTGTGGCTAGGAAGGATCTTCCTATGATGATGGATTCATCCTCATCCTTCCCAGTGTCAAGGATTATGAAATTAGCAGGGATGTATAGGCCTTCAACCTTTACTAAGACATCCTCTACAAGTCCATAAGCCTGTTTCCTTGAATTGTCTGCCATCTCTAGTGAGATTTTAGCAGCTTGTACCTCAAAGATCCCTAGTTTCTCCATTACAGAGAGGGGCATGAGGTTTATACTTAAACCAAGGTCACACAGAGCCTTCTCAAAGGTCATGGTGCCTATGGTACAAGGTATTAAGAACTTTCTAGGATCCTGTTTCTTCTGAGGTAATTTCAGTTGAACTAGATCATTTAGTTCATTGATGAACAATGGGGGTTCATCCTCCCAAGTCTTATTACCAAATAACTTGGCTTTCAGCTTCATGATTGCTCCTAGATACTGAGCAACTTGCTCTTCAATAATATCTTCATCCTCTTCAGAGGAAGAATACTCATCAGAGCTCATGAATGGCAACAGTAAGTTCAGTGGAATCTCTATGGTCTCTATATGAGCCTCAGATTCCTTTGGTTCCTCATTAGGGAACTCCTTGGAGGCCAGTGGACATCCATTGAGGTCTTCCTCACTGGAAATCACTGCATTTCCCTCCTCCATGCATTCGGCCATGTTGGTTATATTTATGGCCTTGCACTCTCTTTTTGGATTCTCTTCTGTATTGCTTGGGAGAGTACTAGGAGGGAGTTCAGTAACTTTCTTACTCAGTTGACCCACTTGTACCTCCAAATTTCTAATGGAGGACCTTGTTTCAGTCATGAACCTGAGAGTGGTCTTAGACAGATTAGAGACTACAGTTGCTAAGTCAGAGTGGCTCTGCTTAGAATTCTCTGTCTGTTGCTGAGAAGATGATGGAAAAGGTTTGTTATTGCCAAACCGTGCTCTCCCACCATTATTATTATTGAAACCTTGATTAGGCTTCTGCTGATCCTTCCATGAGAAATTAGGATGATTCCTCCATGAAGGATTATAGGTGTTTCCATAGGATTCTCCCATGTAATTCACCTCTTCCATTCCAGGATTCTCAGGATCATAAGCTTCTTCTTCAGAGGAAGCTTCCTTAGTACTGCCTGTTGCAGCTTGCATTCCAGACAGACTCTGAGAAATCATATTGACTTGCTGAGTCAATATTTTATTCTGAGCCAATATTGCATTCAGAGTATCAATCTCAAGAACTTCTTTCTTCTGAGTTGTCCCATTATTCACAGGATTCCTTTCAGAAGTGTATATGAACTGGTTATTTGCAATCATTTCAATGAGTTCCTGGACTTCTGCAGGCGTCTTCTTCAGATGAAGAGATCCTCCAGCAGAGTGGTCCAATGACATCTTGGACAATTCAGACAGACCATCATAGAATATACATATGATGCTCCATTCTGAAAACATGTCAGAAGTACACCTTCAGATCAATTGCTTGTATCTTTCTTAAGCTTCATAGAGGGATTCACCTTCCTTCTGTCTGAAGGTTTGGACTTCCACTCTAAGCTTACTCAACTTTTGAGGTGGAAAGAATTTGGCCAAGAAAGCATTGACCAACTTTTCCCAAGAGTTCAGGCTATCTTTAGGTTGTGAGTCCAACCATGTCCTAGCTCTGTCTCTTACAGCAAAGGGAAAAAGCATAAGTCTGTAGACCTCAGGATTAATCCCATTGGTCTTAACAGTGTCACAGATTTGCAAGAATTCAGCTAAGAACTGATGAGGATCTTCCAATGGAAGTAAATGAAACTTGCAATTATGCTGCATTAGAGAAACTAATTGAGGCTTAAGCTCAAAGTTGTTTACTCCAATTGTAGGAATTGAGATGCTCCTTCCACAAAAGTCAGAAGAGGGTGCAATAAAGTCACAAGCATCTTCCTTGCATCTCCACCATTGTTGTTGGGTTCGGCCATCTCTTCTTCTTTTTCGAAAAATTTTGTCAGGTCCTCTCCAGAGTGTTGTGCTTTAGCTTCTCTTAGCTTCCTCTTTAGAGTCCTTTCAGGTTCTGGATCAGCTTCAACAAAAATGTTCTTATCCTTGCTCTTGCTCATATGAAAAAGAAGAGAATAGAAAAGAATAGGAATCCTCTATGTCACAGTATAGAGATTCCTTTATGTGAATAGAAGAATAGAAGAGTAGAATGAAGAAGGTAGAAGATGAAGAATTCGAACACAGAGAGGGAGAGAGGGTTCGAATTATAAGAAGAAGAGAAGTGTTAGTAAATAAATAAAATAAATAGAAAGAGATGAGAGAGAGAGAGAGAGAGAATTCGAATTTTAAATTAAAATAAAAGAAAAATATTTTTGTTTTTTATTTTAATTATTAGTTAGTATTCGAAATTTAAGAGAAGAGATAAAATAAAATTTGAAAACTGAATGAATTAATTAAATAAAAAGATATTTTAAAAAAAATGTTAGTAATTTTTGAAAATTGGAGAGAGAAAAGTAGTTAGGTGATTTTGAAAAAGATATGATTGAAATAGAAAACTTTTAAAATCAAACAAAAAGTCAAGTAGTTAATTGAAAAAGATTTGAAAATCAATTTTGAAAAGATAAGAAGTTAGAAAAGATTTTGAAATTGATTTTGAAAAAGATATGATTGAAATTTATTTTGAAAAAGATTTAAAAGGGAAATTAAAAAGATTTGATTTTGAAATTAAAGTTGATTACTTGACTAACAAGAAACTAAAAGATATGATTCTAGAATTTAAAGTTTGATCCTTTCTTAATAGGCAAGTAACAACTTGAAAATTTTTGAATCAAAATATTAATTGCTAGCATTAATTTCGAAAATATGAAATAAAATAAGAAAAATATTTTGAAAATCAATTTTAAAATTTTCGAAAAACATGAAAGGAAATTGAAAAAGATTTGATTTTGAAAAAGATTTGAAAAAGATAAAATTTTTAAATTGAAATTTTGACTTGACTAATAAGAAACAACTAAATTTTAAAATTTTTTGACTAAATCAATTCAAATTTTTGAAATTTATGAGTGAAATAAGGGAAAGATATTTTTTATTTTTAAATTTTTAATGCGGAGGGAGAAAAACAACTAAATGATGCAAAACATAAAAATTTAAGATCAAAACTAATAATGCATGCAAGAACACTTTGAATGTCAAGATGGACACCAAGAATACTTTGAAGATCGTGATGAACATCAAGAACATAATTTTGAAAAAAATTTTAAGAAAAGAAAGACATGCAAGACACCAAACTTAAAAATTTTTAAACTTTAGACACTAATAATTCAAAAATGCATATGAAAAACTAGAAAAGACACCAAACAAGAAAAATTTAAAGAACAAAACTCAATGCATGAACTTTTGAAAATTAAAGGAAAATTAAAAAGATGCAATTGACACCAAACTTAAAATTTGACACTAGACTCAAACAAGAAACACAAAATTTTTTGTTTTTATGGTTTTATTAATTTTTTTTTGTATTTTTTCGAAAATTAATTTGGAAAAAGAAAATACAACAGCCAAATTAATGAGAATCAACTAGCTCCTGTGATGATAAAAGCATCATCTGAAACTCTAGAATTCATTCTTGAAAATTCTGAAGAACATAGAATAATTTATTTTATTATTTTTTTAAATTTTTCGAAAAAAAAGCTTAAAATTAAAATGAAATTACCTAATCTGAGCAACAAGATGAACCATCAGTTGTCCAAACTCGAACAATCCCCGGCAACGGCGCCAAAAATTTGGTGCACGAAATTGTGATCTCAACTGTGCTAACAACTTGGTACGCACGATCGTAATCTCAACTCTTTTTCACAACTCCGCACAACTAACCAGCAAGTGCACTGGGTCGTCCAAGTAATACCTTACGTGAGTAAGGGTCGATCCCACGGAGATTGTCGGCTTGAAGCAAGCTATGGTCATCCTTGTAAATCTCAGTCAGGCAGATTCAAATGGTTATAAGATTTTGATAATTAAAATATAAATAAAATATAAAATAAGATAGAGATACTTATGTAATTCATTGGTAGGAATTTCAGATAAGCGTCTGGAGATGCTTTGTTGCTTCTGAACCTCTGCTTTCCTATTACCTTCTTCCAACCATGCGTTACCTCCTTCCATGGCAAGCAGTATGATCCTCTTGAATGAAAACAAATTCATATGCGCTGTCACCGCACGGCTAATCATCTGTCGATTCCTGCTAGCGTCGGAATAAGACCATTGTCCTTTTGCACACTATCACTTGTGCCCCACATTCGCAGGTTTGAAGCTCGTCATGGTCATCCCTTCCCAGATCCTACTCGGAATACCACAGACAAGGTTTAGACTTTCCAGATCCCAGGAATGCTGCCAATGGTTCTAGCCTATACCACGAAGGTTAATCTTAGATTAGAAACCCAAGAGAGTATACTCCAGTTGTCGTCCAATGACTACATTGAACATCATGTAGATCGCTTTGTGGTTGTCAGGCACGCGACCTTGGCTAAGCGAGTAACGAAGATTGGGTGATTGACACGGGTCACCCCTTCATTCTGACTTAGCTGAATTAAGAACGAGAGTATATCTTGGAGAAGAAGTAGGCGTGAATTGAATAGAAAAATAGTAGTAATTGCATTAATCCATTGAAACACAGCAGAGCTCCTCACCTTAATCTATGGGGTGTAGAAACTCCACCGTAGAAAATACATAAGTGAAAGAGGTCTAGGCATGGCCGTGAGACCAGCCTCCATGGTCTAAGGACTAAACATCTAGAGAGATGTAAAATAAATCTCTAAAAGTAGTTTTTATACTAAACTAGTAACTAGGGTTTACAGAAAATGAGTAACTAAGTGCAGATAGTGCAGAAATCTACTTCTGGGGCCCACTTGGTGTGTGCTTGGACTGAGCATTGAAGCTTTTTCGTGCTTAGGCTTTTCCTGGAGTTAAACGCCAGCTTTGGTGCTAGTTTGGGCGTTTAACTCCAATTCTGGGGCCAGTTTGAGCGTTTTACGCCAAGATGTTTTAGGCTGACTTTGAATGCCAGTTTGGGCCATCAAATCTCAGGCAAAGTGTGGACTATTATATATTGCTGGAAAGCCCAGGATGTCTACTTTCCAACGCAATTGAGAGCGTGCCAATTGAGTTTCTATAGCTCCAGAAAATCCACTTCGAGTGCCGGGAGGTCAGAATCTAACAGCATCTGCAGTCCTTTTTCAGCCTCTGAATCAGATTTTTGCTTAGATCCCTCAATTTCAGCCAGAAAATACCTGAAATAACAGAAAAATACACAAAATCATAGTAAAGTCTAGAAATGTAATTTTTGAATAAAAATTAATAAAAAATATAATAAAAATTAATTAACACATACTAAAAACTATGTAAAAATAATGCTAAAAAGGGTATAAATTATCCGCTCATCAAGTATGCAGTCAATTAGGCAATTCCAAACAATACACATAATATGCATATGATGTATGCCTGTCCTAATAGCTGATGAGTCTCATCTGTCGGTTATAAAGCCAACCCGGCAAGTCTTGGTAGCTAACCATTGGACTGTCCCTCTGTCGTGCATCCTGAACTCGAGTAATCCACAACATAAATCACAATTCATATCCAACACCCTCACTGGTGTATTCACGGGGGCGAGCTCATCCGGAACTTTTACGGTGTCCGGCCACACTTACGACATAGGGTCAGCAGAGTATCGAGTCTCCACCTGGAGCACGTGGTGGCTAGCCACTCCTTTCTCCCAGGGAAACTCGTATCTCAGATAGTGGAAGTGCAACATTCACATTTCATTCAATACGCATATATGCAATCATACTCAGCCATAATTCAATAATGGCTCAGCAATAATTCGGCAATAACTCAGCCATCCGACTAATAATTCAATCCATAACCAGCCAATTTATTAACAATTACAGCCCTTCAACTCATGGCATATAAAGCACTTCCACCACCATCCTCTCTATCTCATACCATTCTCTTTGATCATCATTGATCATTAATTCTCCCCTTTCTTCATTCATAAGTTACCACATTCCCTAGCTCCTTGCCATTGCTAGGCATATCATAATAATTTAAGATATAAGGGGTGAGATCGGAGGCTTAAAAGTCTGAAATTTGGCTTTAAAAACTCAAAAAATCAACCTTGGGGTGAAAACAGGGTCACGCGTGCGCGTCGCCCACGCGCACGCGTGGAAAGCCAAAAGTCATAGAGACGCGTATGTGTCACCCATGTGCACGCGTGGATGGGAGAAAAGCCAAGTGACGCCTGCGCGTCAGCCACGCGTATGCGTGGGTACGTTTTGTGCCCCACGCACAAAACTAGTGCAATTCCCGCACAACTCTCGAGAAATTTGGCTAGGCAATTGATTTAGCTCATCGATGCGTACGCGTCGGCCAGGCACACGCGTGGGTAGTGAACATTTGAAAATGACGCGTGCGCGTCGGCCACACATACGCGTGGAAGTGCGTTCTGCCAAAAATTTTACTAAGTCAAAAAGCTGCAGAATTCACAATTTCAAACCCCAATCTTCCGATGGGCATAACTTCTCCGTTTTAAATCATTTTTTACCCGTTCTTGGAACAGCATAAACATCCTGGATCCAATTTCATTTCTAAATAAGTTTGGGACAAATCAGGGATCTAGAGTCCAAGTTATGCTCCATCAAAGTATGCCCAAAACTATATTTTCATACAAAACCACAAAGTACCATTTCAAAACAAACCAATTCCAACCCTTTTTAAAATCAACCAAAACATACCAAAAATCAACCTCAAGCCTCCTCAACTCAGACATTAACATTTTTATCAAATTCACAAACCATCATCCCACCATCTTAACCCATCTCAATCAAATAGCTCAATATCAAACACATTATCATGTCATATATTCTTTCTCATCTCAATTTCCAACAACACCATTTCCAACCAACCATCATTACATACAATCAATATCATCCCCACCATCAACATGGTTTTACTCACAATTCAACCTCAACCAATCATCAAGCATATATCAAAACATGAATATCTCTCATACATCATACTATCAAAACATCAATATTCATAATCACATATATGACCGCACAATATATCTTAATCATTCAACAACATCAACAATTCAATTCCTATCTTAGGGCCTCTAGCCTAAGTTTTCACACCACATTACATTTTAGATACAGGAAACCGAGACCATACCTTAGCTAATTTTCCCGCTCAACCCGGTGCACTTCCAAATCACCTTTCCACAAGCTCTCAAAGCTTCAACACCTCCAAGAACAGATTTTTAGCACACCAAAGCCCTTTTCTAAGCTTTCCAAAACCTCAATCAAGCTCCAACACACATATATACACTTCCTAACCACAATTATCACATCCAAACACAATAACTCAATACCCAAACATCATAAACCCACAAATTCTACTAGAGTTGAGAATCTTACCACACCCAAGGATCAAGGAGACAAGATTAAGCCTCTCCTTCAAGCTAGTTGGATCCTATAACATCAAAGAGCCCAAAATCTCAACATTATTTCTCCATAAAATTCGAATTTAAGGCTGAGAAAAATGGACTAAAATCATGGCTTACCTCAAGAAAAAAGTAGTGGATTTTGTAGAGCTCGTCGCGGTGAACGCGTGGCCAAACAATGCGGCAATCAGAGCTTCGGATCAAAAGTTATGGTGGTTTGAAGATAAAGCAAGGGTTTATGTTTTTGGAAGAGTTTTCTTCCCTTCCATGGCTGCTCAACGTGTTTGGGATTTAAGGGAGGAGAGAGAGTGCTGAATAGGTTTAGTTTGGTTGGGCCAAGGGCCCAATATGGGTTCGGTTGGCCCGGTTTGACCCGTTCGGTCCAATCTTGGGCCGATTTCTTTAAAATTGGTATCAAAATTCTTGTTTCAATCTCCTCTATCATATTAAGCCATAAAAATCACATTTTTGGCTTTCTAGAATAAATTCTAATGTATAGATTAATTAGTCATTAATTAACTAGGTTTTACAGATTAAGCCCTACACACTGAGCGATTAGAGTGTAAACACATCCGGTGAGGGGTTCAATTGCTCAATTCTATGTTTCCATCTCTTATCTTATATCTTCTTACAAGTTGCTTGTTAGTCTTTGAAAATTTCAAATCGAATCTTAGGACATTGGCCATATTGCTATATTTTCTTACCTTAGCCCTAAGGTTTTATTTTGGATTGATTGAGATTCCATTGTTTATTTTTTTCCAAACTCCATAGGAACCATATTATAAATAAAGGTAGTTAACATTTAGTATAGTTGCATGCATGTAAGTAGTTGCATTGAATAAGTTCTTGTCCTTTTACCCTTCTCCTTTGATTGTGATTAGGATGAGGACATGCTATTATTTAAGTGTGGGAGAATTGATGAATCCATATTTGACAATAAACTTTGGATTGATTTGAGTGAATTTCTTCATATAAACCCACATTTATTCATCTAAATAGCATGTTTTTGTGTTTTCTCTCTAAATTATGTCTAATTGTGAAAACATGCTCTTTTGTGCTTAATTTGATCAATTTTTATTCCAGTTGCATTCCATTCGATACCTTGATATTTTGTTGAGTGATTTCAGATGCAATAGGTAGGAATGGCTTGGCAAGAATGGAAGAAGGGCATGCAAGAGGGAGGAAACATGAAAAAACAAAGGAGAAAAGCACTGCGAAGTGTGCGTGCACACAGCCTCTTGTACGTGCGCACAACCTGAGAATTCGGCCAAGTGTGCGTGCGCACACACCCGTGTGTACGCACAGGGCTCGCAATTTTGGGGACTTTTTGGCCCATTTTTGAAGGTGCTGAAGCATATATGATGGGGTAAGCAACACCATATCATACCATACACTACCATACAATATACAACATACTTAGGAGTAATTTTAGGTAGTTTAGTTTAGGTTTTTCTAAGTTTCTTAGGACTTTTAATTAGGATTTTGTAGAATTTTATAGTTCAAGTTTTGATCTTTGATTCTAGATATTTCCATTGTAAGTATTTCTTAATTTTCTCTTTTATTACACTACTTGTTCTACACTTTCTTATATTTTACTTTCCTTTATCAATACATGTATAGTTTTGCAATCTTGGATTTCTAGTTGATGAATTTGATGATTGTTGGATTTTACATGTTTATTGAGTTGCCTTTGTTGATTTTGATCATTTGGTTGTTTATAGTTTTTATCATTTTCCTAATTTTGCCATGTTTTATGATTATGCCCTCCATGTGTTTGATGAATTGTCAATTTTGATTATGGGGTAGATTTCCACCCCTTGACTTGGGGAAATGAGTATATGGATTACTAGAGCCATAATGTCCGACATTTAGTGATAATTCTTGGGTTGTTAATTGTTATTGTTTTCACTAACGCTATCTTCTTATTAAGGTAATTAGTAAGTTAGTGAGGATTTGTGGATTAATAACAATTATGCTCACTTGACCTATTCCTCGATATTAAGGGTTGACTTAGTGAGATTAATCCATCATAATTATCATAGTTGTGGTTATGGCAAGTAAGGGATTCCATAACTAATTCCAAGTCAAGGCTTCATTTATGTTTTGAACCACTTTTCTCTCACTTTTAAAGCATTACTTGTCCTATTACATACTTAGTTCTTTTATTCCTTTATTACTTTATTAATTGTAATTTTGGATCGTTCTTTTATCTCTTTATTGTTTGCTTCTTTATTGAAAACCCCTTTGCTTTCTTGCAACCAAAATTGTGCGCTCTTAGGCATTAGTTCCTAGGAAAGACGATCCGAGGTTTAATTACTCTCGGTTATTTTAAATTAAAATTTAAACTTTGATTGAGAGGGTTACTTGTTAGTTTGGACTATGCTATCAACGAAAAAATTATTTTGCTAAATTTTTGAACCATCGTGATTCTCTCTATCAAACTCCAATTGGCCGAACTCAAGAAAAAGGAGAGCTACGTCACCGTCAATTTCTACCAAACAAAAGTGACATCAATATGAAGAAGAGGAAGATACGAACACTTTGGTCGGATTAGATTTTTTATTGGAGTTACGGATCTCAAGAAATCGAACATCGAAGATTCATGGCTTCCATAGTTTCTCATTCTCTCTCCCTCACGGCCTTCTTTTTTTTTTATTTCTTCTTGGTTCGGTTCCAAGAGAGAATGAAGGGTAATGATGATGATTAATTAAGGTAGTGATGAGTCGTCAAAGAATGGGGTTGGATGTCGCGTTATAAGGCTGCTAAGTCAGCGACTCAAGTTATAAATATCCTAAACGAATAATTATAAAAATTGGATATATTAAGATCCAAGTAATAATATATATGAGTTATTAATATAAATGACATTAGTAACATAATAATAAAAGATATACGATGAAGCATTAGCAAAGTCAAGTTCACCGAAAAGTACCGATATTTACTCATATCGGCGGATATCAAACTTGATAATAATATTGTTAACTAAACTTTATTTTTAAATTAAAAATATCAGTTACTTAAAGTAAAATATATATGTATATATATAATTTTCATTATTTATAAATTGCTAAAATTATAATTTTAATTATGTAATATTTCATCATAACAAAAAATATAAAAATATGAATTTAATTCAATTCTCCAATTAATAAAATAAATTATAACTTATTTATATTTAGATTTTTAAAAATGTGGATCGTTACAACAACCAGAGGATGAGGAAGCTGAATCTAATCCAACTCATGTTTCTGAAACTCAGGCAAGGCAAGAATCAGATCAACCAGTTACCAAAGCCAACGAAAGCTGGTCCATTTATTGTAGATGTCAGGATTTTCAATTGCTTAGAAATTTTTCTTTACCTATGACGTTAACACTTTATGATGCTTTGGTGAACCCAAAAAGTATGTCAAGAAATTTTGTTCAATGATACTAGTGAAAGGTGTTTCTATTCCTACTTTATGTCGTTATTTTTCTACTTTTTTATGGTTCTGCACTTGATTGTTTTTTTCTTTGTCTGTAGTATCTATTTCATGTTTTTAGGAACTAGCTAAACTTTTTAAAGATCAATTCGTAATATTTTTTATTATTTACATGATTTAGATTACTTGAGTATAATTAAGGAAGGACAACAAGAGAGTCTTCGTGATTATGTTACTCGGTTCATAAAGATAGTTATGAGCATTCTAAATCTTCATCCAGAAGTACATCTTCATGCAATAAAGGGCAGACTTCGGCCAAAAAAGTTTCAGGAGACTATTGTGGTTACAAAGCCAAAGACACTTGCTAAATTTTGTGAAAAGGCAAAAGGTCAGATGAAAATTGAAGAATTTAGACAAGCTTAACATCTAAATAAGGGGAACACTAACAAAGATGATAAAGCTCGGGATGCTAAGAAACTCTTTCCGCTCACAGCTCGATATGACTCTTACATGCAGTTCAAAGCTAAGCGAGAAGAAATTATTAAGAAAAATTTAAATGGCAAGCTTATCAAACCTCTGCAGAAGGCAGGTACTTATCAAGATATGAAAAATGTAGACAAGACAAGATATTGTGCTTTTTATCGGAAACATGGTCATACTGCTGATGAATGTGTGGTGGCCAAGGATTTACTGGAGCGACTAGCTCGATAAGATCATTTGGATAGGTAGATTTGATGGTCACATTTAAAAGAGAACAAAATATTCTACCAATCATTCCTCTGCAAGACAACATTCAAAAGATAAAAGTAAAAATATCATTAATAACCTACTTAACCACAAGGTGTCAATAATTGTATCTCTAGAGGATTTACTAGTGGCGGCATCACTAATTCTACACGCAAGCGTACATACTGAGCTGTTTTCTATGGAAGGAGCAGGTAGCTCTGTATAACCTCAGCCTAATAATCTAAAAATGGTATTTTACCCACCTGACTATAGAACCACAACCACAACCACAAATTTGGATGATCCGACGGTCATTTCCATATAACTAGGGGATTTGATTGTATGCAAAGTCCTTCTAGATTTCAGGAGCAGTATCAACGTCCTTTTTTATTCCACATTTTAAAAAGGTGAGTTTTATGGTGCTTTTGTTATAGTGCCTAAATTGCCTAACTTTTCTTTTAAAGTAAAAAATAAAATGTTTAAAATAAAAAGTAAATCATATAAAATTTATTAAATATTATTTATTTACCTTTTTTAGTAACTTAGGTAACGTTTGTTTTTAGAGACAAGACAGAGACATGGACAGTACATGTTTAAAATGTGTTTGGAAGCAGAGATATGGACACGGAACACATTGTCTCCGAGACAGTTTCTTATATTTTTGTGTCCACTCTTTTACGAAGGACAATGATGGACACGAAATTTGAAAGAGTGGACACGGACTTTTTTATAAATTTTGTTTTCCTTTTTGTCCATAGATATTTTTTATTATTCCGCTATTATCCCTTCTTATTTTTTCTATAATTAGTCTTGAAATTTTCTTTTAAAACTGGTTTTTTATTTAAAATTAATCTGCCTTATTAACCTAAACAAAATTTTGTATTAATCAAACTCAGATCTATTTTTTATTAATCTTAACCATATGTATTTTTCATATTAATAATAAATTTAAAAATAAAATAAATATATTTATAATTTTTATTTTAATATAAATCCTATTATATATTTTTTTATTAAAATTGTTGGTCTCTTCAAACATTTTTTCAAGTTTTGTATGTACTCTTACGTACTCTCATTCTCCATTAAATTAGTTTGTACTTGATGTAGAAAATTTGAAATCATATACTTATTTTAGTCATTTTATATAATATTTTAGTCTTATCCATGTGTATCCAAACATAATACTGGACATTACATTAGTGTCTTGTACATCGTATCCAAACACAATACACAAACAATAATTTTTAGTGTCTCCGTCCGATTATCTCTGTCTCAGTATCATGTTCTCTGAAAAGTGATAAGTACCATAGCATTCATCTTTTAAAAAATACAACTGAGTGATCACATACTACAACCATCATCCAGTGACTTTGTGGGTGTCTCACGTGAACGTATTCCTGTTTTAAGTTCTGTGTGGTTAAAACCACACAGGTGAGCATCCTTTACTAAAATTTTGGATATCTAATAATATCTTGTTGTCAATTACTATAGTCCTTATAATATTATACTTGGTCATTCTTTTCTAAATAATTTTAGTGCTATTATCTTCATAATTCATCTTTATATTAAATTTCGTGTACAGGGGTGACATTATTGCTACTATACATAGTGACCAATTGACCATCAAAATCCAGCGCATATTGATTCAACAAAATTATGTTCCTAAATGTATGGGTAATATTTAATACTTATTTCCAACATTAGTAAATCATTGAAGCCATAGTGAGTCTACATCTTGCATTGATGGCATTTAAAATCTCTCTGCTTCAACACTTTTCTCCATTAGTTACCCTTATTGGGATTGGAACCCATCATCTATAGTTTCATTAACATTAGCTTATGACGCATAACATATTGTACTAAGCATATAGATATACTGTACTATGTGTAATCATATGTTCTATCTTATTTACATGTGAGCATTTTGTGCCAAATAACTCATTTATTTTTCTGTTGTACCATAGATTGCGGGGCACCGGTCAGAAAAGATGCCGGAATCGGTAGCATATCGGCGTGGAAAACCTTCTTCAACTTCACGATCCACACTGTTAATGAAAAAAATAAGACAAAAATTCTCTAATACGTATTTAATGTCACAATTAAAGAAATATGAAGAGTTGGGCTTATAACCTAAGCTTGTCACAGTTGGCAGACATCCATCCGATCTTCTTATTCTCGTTGTCATAAATCACGATCTTATCTTGTAGCGAGATGTCTGTTGAGCAAATTAGAAAAGAAAATGTATTACCATCAAATTTTCAAATGAAAGGGGAAGAAAGATGAGATTGACATCAAATTTTATATTGTTGGTTTTCATTGAGCTTTACCTCCTATGATGTTAAGTTTTTCGAGACCTACTTCAGTGCCATCTAGAATCCCCAAGCATACATTTCCATGTTTCTGTAGAAAAGGACAGAAAGTTAGGCGCATAATTTCTCTTGTTCTCTTCAATAAAGTGGTAGAAATGTTATTCATAGTCTTAGAAGGTGCCAACAGTAATAATTAGATAAGATTCTGGTGGTAGCTGAAACTGCAAATTGTTTGCTTTTTGGAAGCTCAATGATAGGGGCTTGAAATAGCTCTTTACTTCACTTAGGGATTTAAAAGGCTTTGCACCCTTCCAACAAATCGGAAGTGAGTCATCATCAATAGCTCTTTCCAATTTCTGTCTCTTTAAATCATTACTTATCTGTATTTCACGTAAACAAAAGGGGTCATAAGAGGGGATGAAATGTTTTATGTCTACAACACTTATCTTATCTTACCAGATCAACAATGGCTTGATAAGCTTCAGAATTCAAATATGTGTATGAGCTGCCACTATCGAAGATAAGTTCAAGATCCTTAATAGACGTAAGCTTTCCATCGAATAAAAGTTTGGCAGGCCCTGCACTGTAGTGTTTTCTAAAGAAATGGTTGTGTGAGCTTTCTCATTTACAGAAAAAATAAAAGCATCTCTTGAGGAATTAAATAATATATACGAACTTCAACAAAAACTTACTCCAAGGAACTAGGAAACATGGGTATCCAAACAACTCCGGACGAGGGAATGAGATCATCTCCAAAGAATAGAAACCCTCCTCCTTTCACACTTAAGCAGTGACCAACCACATCTCGAATCAAACCGAGAGCATGAAGTTGGGACAAAAAGCTTACAATGCCCCTGCCAAGGCCAAGGACTCCTGCTGTGGATGGCGGAGAGTTGAGACCAAAATACTTCTGATGATATCCACACCTACCCAAACAAAAGAAAAAGAAACTCTAAATAAATTCAGGAAGGCAAATAACAATTCTGCTGCAGTATCATTCACCAATAGTACTCTTATTTGATATTGCTATCATTTCATAATTGACAATGATCAAAGTGGTAAAACCAATGATAGTAGAGTACTTTTGTAGCTGAATCAACACGAACTCAAATACTAAATCTATATTTGGTAGTTAGGAAAGGACACGAAAACGTATTTGGTGTTGCAGGTAACACAAAATAACGCATTAAGACTCTCAAGACACAAATTTCTCTCATTTTCTGTCCTTCTAAATTGTCTATCTTTGTATCCCTATCTACCATAATGATTGTGCAACCAATATCACACATAAGGATAGAAAGAAAACACTCACCCAAAGCCTATCCTTGGGCGTACCACAGAGCCATTGGTGTACAGCAAGGTAATCTGATCTCGGACTAACACACCCAGCGAAGACCCTTGGTCAGCATACTCAACCTCATAGTCGCATTGGTCTGACGGGGCAGCACATTGATACTCATTTGATAAGTGAATTCCAGCACACAACTCTTCACCACATTGCACAAGGTTGTTTTTGGGCTTATATAATTGATCTGGTGGCTACAAAAGGCCGAAAGACAAGATAGATACCAGATGAAAAGCTTGGAATGACTAAACGGTTGCTATTAATATTTCATAATGGGACCTATGTTTACCTTGGTGCAACCTTGACATGGTGCATCACACTGAACCCAAGTTAGATCACTACCAGAGTCAATGTCAAAATCGTATAGTTTGGGGGGATTGCCAATGCTTAGGGACACTGTATAATGCCTGTAAAAAGAGGAACATTAAAAAAAATTTGCTAAGTAGTATAATTTAAACCTGATATTGAAAAAAGTTCACTTTAGAAAGTCAACAGATATATTGACGAATCAATCTGAAATTTCCTAAGCAAAATAAGACACTTATTTCAGAACGCATGGGATTGAATAATGTTTCAAAACAATGAGCATAGCTCCCATCAAAAGACAGAAACAGGAAAAACTATCCAAAAAACCAAACCCACAACAAATTTAAAGAAAAATATCATGCTGAAATATAATTTGGAGAAGAATCAACAATAAAAAAAAAGTTTTATTTTCCTTGAAGATAAGGATGAAAGCTTGGGGACATTAAAAAGGAATCCAAGAAATAATAGGAGACATACCCAAGAGGGTAGACATTCCCTTCAACCTGGAAAACAGCTGAAGAAGCATCAGAAGTTTTGGGATTTCGATTCTTGTGGTTTTGGGGTTGACTGACTGCTGAGAAAGTGAGTGGAAAAAGGACAGAAAATAACAGAAAAAGCATAATCGTGTGCAAAGCTACTATTCCCCAGCTTTTGACACTCATTTTTGGAAACGAAAGGAATTGCTTGCCGCTGAAGAATAGAAAAGAGAAGAAGACCGCAAGAAGTTTGAACTTTGAAGGTAAGGTTTTTAATTTCAATGAAGTAAGCGATGGACCTTGGAAATTGTGATTTGATTAAGAAAGGAAGGGAACGCAAAAAAATGGCCAAAAAACAAAAAACACTGAAACAGAGGTATACTACTAGCGTGTCTTATTTGTCTTTTATTACGTTGCTAAGTATGGTGGCGTGTCCTTCATACATGGTAACGTTTTTTTATTAGCTAAAAATATGAAAAAAAATTAGTGGAAAACTCCAAACTTCACAACATAGGAGTAGACTCTTTTGAAGTGCAAAGATAAAGAAAAAAAAAAAAGAGTAAATCTAAATGCTAAAAATGTCAGCTTTTTATATAGACAACTATGTTAATTTCTAATGCAAAAAATCTGACTTCAACACAATTTTTTTAGTAAAATCAGATGTTAGGGACTCATGTAATGATTAAATTTATTAGAGATTAAAATTAGGAATTGATTTAGTTAATTAGTATAAATATATATAAATTATCATCGGAACTGGCAGAGAATAGTGAAGGAAGCTGAAATTTGTGAAAGCACCCCCAACTGCCAAAAACACGCAACAAAAACCTCTGAACCCGTTTCAAATGGGTCCTTCTTTCTTCTGTCTTTAGGTTTTCCTTTTTCTCCCGAAAATCAAAATCCAAAATCGAACGTTGTCTTTTCTCTCTCATTTCATTTCCCCAATATTATCCTAACTCCTCTCTCTCTCTTATTTTATCTGTATTGGTGTATTTTTTAAGAAGATAATTAAATAAAGGATTTGCAAAGATAGAGAAAGGATGATTGCATTTTTTTAACGGGGGAGTGAGGAGCGGGAAGAGGGTTTGCTATGCTTTCCTGAGTATCAATTATGATACTTAACTAGCAATGAAAATTTAATTTGAACCAATTTGAGAGGAAATACGTAGATTTTATCTGCGTTGGTCCTTTAAAGTAATAAATCTAAATCGAATTTGGGACCTAACAATGGACTTGGGTTGATCTTACTTACATTAAAATCTTGTTAAGCCCAAATATATCTTGGATTAATAGTTTGAGTCATTGTTATAACAAATACTATAATATTTAATATTATAACACTTAGTATATATAAAAATTGAATATAT
>NC_029792.2:108047666-108076690 GCF_000816755.2 Arachis ipaensis | reverse complement strand
AGTTTAATTACTCTGTTGGTCTCTATAGTTTCACAAAATTTTCAATTAGGTCTCTATATTTTTTTTAATTGTGTCTCTACACCAATTTTTTTTCAATTAGCTCCTTTTTAATAGTAATTGGCTTAATTGTATAGGGACCTAACTAAAAAAATTTGGTACAGGGACTCAAATAAAAAGATAGGGAAAATTTGGTACAAGAACTCAATTAAAAGGAAAAAAGTATAGGGACCTAATTGAAAATTTTGCGACATTATAGAGACCAATAGAGTAATTAAACCTATTATTATTTATGTACTAATATAATATCTATTATCAATTATTACGTTTATGATTAATTTTTAACACAATTTTTGATAACTAAAATTTAAATGATTGAAATTATTAAATGTTAAATATTTTGCACCTAATTAATTTTATTTTTGTTATTAAAATTAGAAAATGATATGTTGTTAATCAATTCTGAATTTAAATTTAAATTTGAGTACAAAAATAAAAAAATAATTTAAATTTTATCTCGCTAACCAGAATTAATTTCAAGATAAGAAATTACTTTGTATATCAAATTGTAGGATAGTGTGGTCATTTGTTATTCTTTAAAGATAAACATTGTCAAACAAAATGGTGTAAGAAATTAGAAAGAAATATATTTATCAGTTTAAAAAATACTAATTTATTTTTCAATAGAATAATTTATATATTGAATAACAAGAGTTGTTATTGGTTTCTCTTCATATTAACTAATACTAAACGATGGTGTTTCAGTACACCATGTTACCAAGAAATATTAATCAATCTAATAAATTTTGTAATAACATGATGAAAAATATGACTTATTTAGTGTTTATCCATTTATCTTCTATTAATATTGTTATAACAAGGATATATAATGATATAACCTAGACTTTAATTGTATGAGAATTTATTGAGTGACTGGAATAGCTCCACGTAATGAACTAAGGAACACTAGCAATAAGGATGATCACAAGAAAATCAAAACTGGTATATGACAACTGAGAGGGCCTTCCATTTAAAAATAATATACAATTATATATTATCTTTTCTCCTTAATGAATTAATTATTACGTTCAGCAACTTATCCTTTTTTAATTTCAATAACAAAAATAAAATTGATTAAGTGCAAAATACTCAACATTTAATGATTTCAATTGTTTAAATTTTAATTACCAAAAATTAAGTTAAAAATTAATTATAAACTTAATAATCGATAATAGATATTATATTAGTACATAAATAATAATTGGTTTAATTACTCTATTGGTCCCTATAGTTTTGCGAAATTTTTAATTAGGTTCCTATACTTTTTTTCCTTTTAATTGGGTCTCTGCACCAATTTTTTTTTTCAAATAGGTCATTCTTAACAGTAATTTGTTTAATTGTATAGTGATCCAATTAAAAAAAAATGGTGCAAAGACCCAAATAAAAGGAAAAAAAAGTATAGAGACTCAATCAAAAATAAAATTTGGTACAAGAACTCAATTAAAAGGAAAAAAACTATAAAGACATAGCTAATTGAAAATTTTGCGAAACTATAGGGACCAATAGAGTAATTAAACCTTACTACTAATAAGAAATTAATCTATTTTGAAGACAACTACATTTTTTTCTACGAATTTTTTAACTCGACAGGCCAAAAACTAATCTACAACATATTAATACTCTATTTATTAAGGGTTTGTCGCTAACTAATATATTGTTATACACATAATGCGAGATTCGAACTTCAAATACTTACTTAAGCAGACAAATAAAATGACTATTCAACCAATTTAAATTGGTTAAGACAAATACTAATTATTTTTTAATATTTTTAAATTATAAAATATTTATAATAATAATTACTATATATATTTTTTGTTTAATTTTTAAATAAAAAATTATACCTGACATTGGCGTCAAGCACTAAAATCGTCCCTGAGATTTCAATTGCACCAATTACGTCCCTGAGATTGAAAAAAATGCACCATATTAGTCTCTAACCTATTTTTCATTAATGACGTGATGACATGGCATGATGACGTGGACTATAAGGGACACGTGTCACTTCATTATTTGGCCACGTGTAATGATATGATGATGTGGTGACCAATGACACGTGGCATGCTAACGTGGATGGTTGTGCCACGTGTCACAATGTTATTTGGCCACGTGTTCGTTTGTGCCACGTGTCGCAACAGTATTCGTCCATTATGTCATCGTTGTATATGCACCAAATTAGTCCCTCACTTTGCATTAAGTGACTCATTTTAGTCCTTGAAATTGAATGTCGTGTACCAAACTAGTCCATTCACCAATTTTTTCTTATTTTTTTAAAATTTAAAATTTTAATATCTTGGATACACTAATTTCAATTCTATTTTTTCATATATCGTTTAAATACAAGTGCTTTCATAAAAATTTGAAGAACATGTGAAAAAATAGAATTGAAATTAATACATTCAAAAATATTGTGAATTTTGAATTTATAGAAAAAAATGAGAAAAAACTGGTGAAGAGATTAGTTTGGTGCACCACATTCAATTTCAAGGACTAAAATGAGTCACTTAATGCAAAGTGAGGGACTAATTTGATGCATATACAATGATGACATAATGGATGACACGTGGACGAATACTGTTGCGACACGTGGCTCAAACGGACACGTTGCCAAATAACATTGTGACACGTGGCACAACCATCCACTTCAGCATGTCACGTGTCACTGGGCACCACATCATCATACCGGTACACGTGGCCAAATCATGAAATGACACGTATCACTTACAGTCCACGTCATCATGCCATGTCATAATGTCGTTAATAAAAAATAAGTTAGGAACTAATATGGTGTACTTTTTTCAATCTCAAAGACATAATTAGTGTAATTAAAATTTCAGGGACAATTTTAGTGCACGACGCCAATCTCAGAGACCATTTTGGAGTTTAACTCCGAAAACATACACTAGTTTTTCTAATAAAATCAGATGTTAGGGACTCATGTAATGATTAAATTTATTAGAGATTAAAATTAGGAGATGATTTAGTTAATTAGTACAAATATATATAAATTATCATCGGAACTGGCAGAGAATAGTGAAGGAAGCTAGAATTTGTGAAAGCATCTCCAACCGCCAAAAACACGAAACAAAAACCTCTGAACCCGTTTCAAATGGGTCCTCCTCCTCTCTTCTGTCTTTAGGTTTTCCTTTCTCTCCCGAAAATCAAAATCCAAAATCGAACGTTGTCTTTTCTCTCTCATTCTCTCTCATTTCATTTCTCCAATATTATCCTGACTCCTCTCTCCCTCCATAACCATGTCCACAAGGTTAGTTTCAATCCCTAAATTATTATTATTGTTTGTTGTTAGTTTACCTGTTTGTTCGATTGCACTATTTTGGTTCCTGTCTTTCTGATCCCATCCCATGATCCATCGATTCACCAAACAGGCCTTTCAATTTATGCTTTCTCTCTTTCTATTTCGTAAATTTTGTTACCTATTTTTTTTTGTGTGATTTGGTTGGTGATGTGATAATTGGGGCTGCAGAAACTGGGCAGAGAAAGAAGGAGGGTTTTTGTTTTGAGTCGTTCTTGTTTGGTTAGTGATAGATTATATCGTGACTAGCGACATGGAAATTGATTGTGGATGGGTAACGTACTTGCCATTCTTTAAAATTGATTCGAACAAAGTCTTGCAAGATTCACTAAGCTGGGACCCGGATTATTATAGTATAATATAGCATATGAGGGTGAATCTTGAACTTAGGTTTACGATTTTTTAATGCTAACGAGATTTATGTGAAGTGAAAATGCTTAAGAATTTCTAACCCTGAGGGTTTTGGTTTGTATGATGATGTCCTGTGCTTGTATTTTGTTACCATTTTCCTATGTGTTGTTTATGGGCTTTCTTGGTTTCTTGTTTGTTTGTTTGTTAATTCATATATATTTTTTTAATTAAAAAACTCTAATAATTGTGTTAGGATTTGCAAGTTTTATGCCCGAGGAGCATGTTTGAAAGGGGAGCAATGTGATTTTTATCATGAGAGAAAAGATACAGATGTTTCTGGACAGCAGATTTGCACATTCCATCAAAAAGGACTCTGTGCTTACGGTAGTCGATGCAGATATAAGCATGTCAACGTTTCTCAAGCATCATCTTCAGCAAATGGATGCCAATCTGTTGTTTTGGATTCTGCTGCAGCTCATACTATTCAAGGAGCTTCGTCAAGTTGGGTTCCAAAAGCCACAAAGATATCTCCGTCTGACAAGCATGCAAGGCGTTCACTACATAAGCATCAGGACTATCTAGGGAATGGTGATGTTAGTGAATCAAGTACTAGTAGTGCGATACCATCTGAGCATCTTCTTTGTACATTTGCTGCTGCAAACTGCCCTCTAGGAGATAAATGTTCTCGTGTTCATGGAAATCAATGTTTATACTGTAGAAAATATTGCTTGCATCCCACTGATAGAAGGGTAAAAGACAATCATTTGCGGACTTGCGAGAAAAAGGAAAAATACCTACAGAGTTTGAAAGATAGTCAAGAAATAGAATGCAATGTTTGTCTTGAGCGTGTTCTATCGAAACCTAAGCCGGCTGAATGTAAGTTTGGGTTGCTTCCAGAATGCGACCATGCTTTTTGTATATCCTGTATCCGTAACTGGCGTAGTAGTGCCCCAACCTCTGGAATGGACTTTAATAATACTACTAATACAGTGAGAACCTGCCCTGTGTGCCGCAAACTATCATATTTTGTCATTCCAAGTGGTATTTGGTATTCTACAAAGGAAGAGAAACAGGAAATTATTGATAACTACAAGGCAAACTGCAAGTAATTTTTTTTCTCACCTTCTGCTACACACCTGATAATTATTTTTGTGTGCCCGTGTGTGTGATATTTTGTGAAAATATTCGTTACATCACTTATTGCTACTTTATATATATATATATATATTCAAGAAGAATTGCATATAACATACATGATCCAATTTCTGTGAACTTATTTGATATTACCCAGATCATGAATTGTTGACATTTTAACTGACTAATTATTGTCTATTTTCAGGTTAATTGATTGTAAACATTTTAACTTTGGAGATGGAAACTGTCCATTTGGGACCAGTTGTTTCTACAAGGTACTCGAGTTTATCTTGTCTCTTGCTTTCTTTCATGTATTTCCCCTTTGGATTGTTTGATTACCATGACTCTTGGTGATGATAAAGCCATTATTCTTTTAGCAGTAAATTGCTCACTGTGTGTTTCTCCTTGTTCTTTATATGAAAATTTGTCATACGTACAACTTCCTCATTATTATTAAGTCTGATTGTTGCAATTAAATTCATCCATTTTGCCATGCATATGTTGCATCTTCTCTCTTAAAGCATTAGGTCATAATGATAGTAATGGTTCAGAAAATTAGAAAAGAAAGTAACATCAATTTCAAACTAATTTGAAGACAATATCTAAAGCCCCTACTCATTCAATCTGAATTCTTGATCACTTTCCCGTTAATTTGTATACCAACTAATTCAGAACTAATCTAAGGCTCATTTCCATGGCTGGTTCCCATCAAATATATGAATTTGATTATTTAATGGTCATATTTGGAGTGAGTACTAATCAGGATTACAAAATACTAAATTATCTATTTGTCTTATCTATGATCGTTTTCATTATCTAATTGATTTAGTCCTGGAAATCTGTTTCCTCTTCCTTTCTTGGGTGTTTACATTTTGATTGTGGGCTGGTTCAAATTTCCATAATCTTTTTTTGTTTTAAAAAAGAAAGAATCAAAATATTATAATTAACCAATACTCCTTAAGTAAATAGCTGCATCCAGAGGTGCATTATACAAGTTTGGCAGGTTTTTTTGGATATATTTTTTAAAAAATTAGAGGGTCTTTTGGTCATTTTAGTAACCCTAAACCTAACATTTATAAGACAGCCTTCTCTAGCTCTCGTATTCTACCTCTTCATGCTCTCTCTACTCTATGTCGTTCACTCTCCCTGTCTACTGCTGGAGGAAGATGAAGTCTTGCGATGCAACAGCATTACTGCCAACAGCATCACCCTATTCTGCAGGGGAAGACCACAATGACAAAGTAATAGAATGCAACGGCACAGAGGCATGGGACATTGACAACGATGGTGCTTCTCTAAGCTGCATCATTTTTTTCTTTATATTCTAAACCCCCAAGTTTTTGTTGTTCCATTGTAATCCTTTTCTTTTTCCCTATTATCACCCGTCAAATTTTTTTATTCTCATCGTCTATTCTAAACCCTCAATTTGCTTCTGCTGCTGCGTAGTTAAGATTAATATTATTATTATTTATGTCAACTTGATATTAGTTTTAATCTTTAATATTGATTATTATAATATGGATAAATAGTTTCATATTATTATTGATAAAGTATCACTAGTTAGTAGTTTTATTTATATTTTATATATTATTTTTCCACCATTTGCCGCAATGCCATTAGTTATAACCTCATGGCAGTTTTTTACCCTTCCACCATGAGCTGCCATCTGCCATCAAAAACTGTGCATGGATATGATGAAAATTTAGTTATCAACATGTATTCGCGAAATCAACTATTTGAAATATTTATTCTTTGAATTAGTCTTGGAAACTTGTTTTCTTTGCCTCCGTTTTTAGGTCTTTGAGTGCAGGCTGATTCAAATTTCTCTTCCTTTGTGTTTAAATCAGAACTCAATGTTTTACCAATGCTTCTTTTACAGTAAATGTCAGAGAATGTTAGATTTCTTTAAAGTACATAGCATCTTATTCTTAAGAGAAGATTCCGTTCATGGGGAAAATTATGTATGATGTGGTGAGAGGATGATATAGGTCAAGAAAATTCATTTTGGTATTTGTTTCAGCTATGAGTGCTAAAAACTGTATGGTTTGGTTTACAATAGTAAAACGAAAACTGGTGCTGTTAGGGACTTTGATATTATGGGGTGCTCGAAGTCCCAAGTCGAGTAATATGGGATGCTTGATGATGTATTTAAAAAGAGTAGTTCTTCGCCCTTAATAGCTAGCTTCTAAGGTTTGGTTTTCCACTTTTCTTCTTAGGCACTTAACAATAGTATCAGAGCCTGGTTGTTGGTGGCATGGAAAGGGTTACGAATAGGCTGAATTAAAGTAAACACCAAATATTGATAGACGATAACCGCTATTGACGTTGGCTCTCTGAGGCCAGTGTATTGTTATTTGTTGGGGACTTGGGCATTATGGGGTCAAAGTCACACATTGAGTAATATGGGATGTTTGATGTTGTATTGAAGAAGAGTGGTTCTCCCCCCAATCTATTTTTTGGTTTTGTTCCTTATAAAATTTCTCTTGGTTCTGATCCAGTAGAATTTAAAAGTTGTCTATTTTAGTCTCCACCATTAATTTTCACTAAGTATTGACGTGGCAGATTAAATGCTGATGTGGCACATCTTGCCTTGTCAACATTTTAGTTTGTACCTGATGTAACAAATTTTTTAGGACCAAAACCAAAACCTATTTTTTATAGGGATTAAAATAAAACGAATATTTTATAAAGACAATGACGGTTGCTTTTACAGTATATTTTCCTTAACCGAATCAAGACATATACACAAATTTTGTTATATATAAGTTGTTCTCTCTCTCCCCTTTTTTAAATTTTTATTTTAGCTATATAGTTATTTTTACAATTTTACTTGTACCTGTAATATGTTGGGACACCTAAAATGATACTTCATTTGGTGGGGTATGTATTTGTTGTGTTACTGAAATTAGTTGAGCGTTCATAGAAACTGAACAGCAATGGATGATGAGCCATGGAAAAATAATTAGCAGTGTTTTGGAAACAAGCCAGGTTAGGATTTGTAGGTTGCTACTGTCATTCCAGTGGTTCAATTTGGTCTTCAGAAATAAAGGATTACTTGAAGTTGATTCTGTTTGTGATTCCCCTCATTTGAAATAATGACATTTATGACTTTTGAGGCTTGAGTTTGGTTGTGTTCATCTTTCTTGTATCTATGTTCCCTTTGATTACTCCTTTAATGTGTTCAATATCTGTTATTTTCAGCACACTGTGAAACCTGGTTCATACACATGGATTCATAAGAGGCCACCACCTAGACGAAGACCGAACAATCTTGATATGTATGATGTATTGGATATGCTGGGTGATGTTGATTTATCAGGTGGAGAATTATATTCCATCATGAGGGACAATGACATGTTTGATGAGATGGATCCCTATGAAATGATGGCTATCTCAGACATGCTGGTCACTGGACCAGGTCCTTGCCCTTTTGATTCCGAGGAAGATGATGACGTGGATTTCATTCGGATGACTTCCTTGGCTGAAGCATTGGCTTCTGGTGTCGATGACTTTGGCCCGGATGATTTTAGAAATGATGCATTGGATCCAATGGAGGCAGCATTATTTTCAATGATGATGCATTCTAATATTGAAGAAGACGAGGAAGACAGTGATGATGAAATTTATTAGTTATATAAAAAGCCCATACTTTTAACCTTGTTTTCTTGAAGTAGTGTTGCCTTTGCGGTGTTTTATTTTGGAAAACATTGGGCAGTAACTTCATGATCCTTACTTTAGTTTGGTGATGCTATTGCGGGTGTCTATAACTGGTATTCAGATTGGTTTGACATTTTGTATATTTATAATATCATGTTATTTGAAGGTGTTTTGGCTTGAGGATTTTGCTTGGTCTTGGCACAAATTGCCCGTCGAGTTTTGGCTTGTAATTCTTACGTTAAGTAAGCTATTCTACAAATGCTTGTAAGTTTATATTTGATGGGGATTATCTTGACGTCTCATAAGTTGCTTCTAAGTTCTACTATCTACCTGACAGTTCTCTTTTTCATGATTTATGGTCTCGTTTGGAAGTGCTATATAACATTTACAACTCAGTACTTTTTTTCAAATAATGAAGTGTTATTTATTTCATTGCTAAACGGTTCCTGTGAAATCAAACTTGGGATATAATGAAAGGGGATTGTATGTAATTATAGACCAACTAAATTATAGTAATATATAAAATTATAACTAAACACACAAAAGCATAAATATATTCTAATGTAAATTTCAAAAATACACAAATAATTAGAAGTATGGACCAGCTAAAGTCACATAATCCCATGTAAGTATACAAATAAGTTGTACAACAATAAAATTAAGTAAACTATCAACCCAATTAACAATTAATTCAATTAATCATCACAACGTTAACTATTATAATTTTAGTGAATTTACAACAAGCAGCAGCTAAATCCAACCATAGGTAACTTCAATAACTAATTAACTATTAAAAGTCTAAAGTCTAAACACACACAACAATAACTTAAAAAAAACCACAATAAATGGGCAAGAGAGGGATCAGAAATGTGTCCAAAGATGACAGTTAGAAGGTGGAATGTAGGAGGAGATGACAAGGCAAACTCAATGGGAGAAGCAGCTAAAGATGAGGAAGAGTATTAGGTTCAGTTCATACTTAGCTGGATTTTTTTTTTTAATTTGAATTAATTGGAAAACCAGTTGATTTACGACTTAGTTCAACTCATGAATTTTTTACCTATTTTTTGGTTTGCCACCTATTTTGGAACGAATTGTTTTGTTTAAGAACGAAACCAACTTGACCTACGTTTCTTGGTTCAACCAGTTGAATCTGCTGGTTTCGTTCAATTTTCAAAATTATAGCTTACCTATTTCTTACCTTTAATTGATTGATGATTTTTTTTTTAAATGTAGATATTGACCATTTCTATAGATCATTGTTTTTATATATAGTGGGAGAGATATAAAATATATATTGTGTTTGTATGTCTCTCCTATTGTGATAAGGACGAGGAATGAGTTGAATGTCCATTAATATTTGGGTGACTCAGTTTTTCGATGAAAGAAGGTTTAAATTTTTTTTTAGGTGAAAACTCAGGTGCAGTCGATTTCACGTGAAGTTGATAGTTGAGAGCCGTTAGATGGTTTGACTAATTTGACTAAATTTTCATCTAACGACTCTCAACTATCAACTTCACGTGAAGTCGACTGCACCTGAGTTTCTACCTTTTTTTTAATAAAGTTTGAAAAATTAAAGCTTAATGTGTGTATAAATAGAGGCTTAAGCGGCTTACGCTTAAGTCTCTGACAATAAACACAACAATACGAATATAAAACAATTCTTTTTTTTTCTCTCTTCATATACTTATGCTGCAACATATACAATATTAATATATGAATTATTTTTATTAAAGTGGGATAATAATATTAGTGAATACTAATATTAGAGTGTTTTATTTATATTTTTTTATTTTTATTTTATTACCTCTCTCTTATTTATTTATTTTACAATACGTTATCAACACGAGGCTCTGATCAAAATTTAGAAAGACTCAGGTAATAAATTTTTATTATGTCAAAACTCTCTCATCTTAAATTTAATGCTCTTGATATATCTGGAAACAATTACTTATCATGGATATTAGATGCCGAAATTTATCTTGATTCAATAGATCTTGGAGATACCATTAATGCTGAAAATAATATATCCCAGAATGATAAAGTCAAAGTCATGATCTTCCTTCGTCGTCATCTTGATGAAAGATTAAAAAATGAATATCTCACACTAAAAGATCCTGCAGATTTGTGGAAGAACTTTGAAGAAAGATATAATCATCAAAAGACAGTGATACTTTCTCAAGTCGATATGAGTGGACACACTTGTGTCTACAGGATTTTAAATCCATAAATGAATATAATTCAACAATGTTTCGAATTACCTCACGAATGAAATTATGTGGGAAAAAGAAAACTGATAATGACATGTTAGAGAAAACTTTCTCGATCTTCCATACCTCGAATGTGCTCCTGCAGTAGCAGTATTGAGAAAAAGAATTTAAAAAATATTCTGAGTTAATTTCTTGCCTTCTTGTTGTTGAACGTAACAATGGATTGCTTTAAAAAAATTTATGAAGCGCGCCCAGATGGTGCTGCCCTATTTTCTAAAGCAAATGCGGTAAATCATAACCTCAAAAGAGGTAAATGGCAAAGTTTTGGTAACAAGAAAATTTATGGAAGAAAAAAATTATGTTCACAAGCAAGGATCTCACGAGAAGCGGGATAAAAAAAGAAATAATGGGCAAAATAAATCAACAAAGAATAAATGTTTCCGTTGTGGTGGAAATGACCCATTGGTCGCGTACCTGTTGTATCTCGAGGCACCTAGTTGATCTTTATCAAGTATCCTTGAAAAAGGATAACAAAGGAAAGGAGACGAATTTTATTTCAAAGGATGTTACTAAAAATTACATCATTCATTATGAAGTATCTGATTTTTTTAGGATCTTGAAAGAAATATTGACCGTTTGATCAATGATGAAAAAGTTTAATATGTGAATTTGTTAAAGTACTCATATAAATAAATAATGTAAAAAATTTTTTGTTAAGTTTTATTCCCTATGTATTTGAATTTTAAGTATGATATATAAAAATAATGTTTCATAAAATATTTATGTTTATGAATTTTAAAATTAATAAATGTGTCAAGTTCTAAAATAATAATAATAATAAAATTTTTAGTATATGATACTATGTATAGTACTTCTTAAAAAAACAATTTTAATTAGGAATACAATTTCACTGTGCATATATACTGCTACTCATTTATTATTATTATTTGTCTTGGAAGAAAATGGCAAGGATATATAATGAAGATGTTTGCCTTGCGGATAGTGCAAGTTCACATACCATTCTCAAAAGTAATATATATTTTACTCATCTTGTACCAAAAAAAGAATATGTTAATACTATTATGGCTCAGGCAATATGATAGAAGGCTCTATAAGAGCTATAATTTTATTTTTCAAAGGAACAAAATTCATAATAAATAATGTACTATTGTCTACCAAGTCTCTAAGGAACTTGTTGAGTTTTAAAGATATTTGCCGAAATTGATATCATATTGAAATAATGAATGAGAGAAATCAGGAGTACTTATGTCTCATAACTCATGATTCAAATAAAAAAGTTATATTAGAAAAGTTGTCATCACTTTCTTCTGGGTTATATTATACTAAAATTAGTGTAATTGAATCATATGCCATTGTAAATCAGAAGTTTACTAGCCCAAATGAATTTATAATTTTGCATGATCGATTGAGTCATCCTGGAACAACAACGATGTGGAGAATTATTGAAAATTCCCATGGACATTCACTAAAGAACTAGAAGATTCTTAAATCCGGTGAATTTTGTTGTGCTCCATGTTCTCAGGAAAAGTTAATTTTAAGGCCATCACCAATAAAGATTGGACTTGAGTCTCCTAAATTCTTAGAAAGGATTCAAGGCGATATATGTGGACTTATTCATCCACTATGTGGATCTTTTAGATATTTTATGATCCTAATAAACGCATCTTCAAGATGGTCACATGTGTGTTTATTGTCTTCTCGCAACCTGACGTTTGCGAGATTACTTGCTCAAATTATTCGATTAAAAGCATAATTTTCAGAAAATCCAATCAAAGCAATTTGTCATGATAATGCTGGTGAATTCACTTCTCAAGCCTTTGATGCTTATTGTATGGCTAACGGAATAAGCGTTGAACATCCAATAGCTCATGTTCATACACAAAAGGTTAGTAGTATCACTTATTAAATGCCTCCAATTAATTGCTAGACCCTTACTTATGAGAACAAATCTTCCAACCTCTGTTTGGGGCATGCCATTTTACATGCTGCAGCACTTATTCAATTGAGGCCAACAAGTTACCATCAATTCTCTCCTCTGCAATTAGCTTTTGGCCAGCAACCAAATGTTTCCCATTTAAAGATACTTGGGTGTGCGATATATGTCCCAATTGTCCAACCTTCTCGCACCAAAATGGGACTCCAAAGAAAATTGAGAATTTATGTAGGATATGATTCTCCCTCTATAGTGAGGTATCTTGAGATACAAACAGGAGATGCGTTTAAAGCTCAATTTGCAGATTGTAATTTTGATAAATCAAAATTTCTAACATTAGGGGGAGAGAAAAAGCTTCTTGAAAAAGAACTTAGTGGAATGCATAATCCTTGATGCATTTAGATCTTCGATCAGAACAATATGAACTAGAAGTTCAAAAGATTATACATTTGCAAAGAATAGAAAATAAATTGCCTGATGCATTTTCTTATATGAAAAGGATTATTAAATCCTATATACCAATGGTCCAATCCAATTGACATCCCAGTCAGACAAATGGCCACCAAAACAAATTCACGTCAGAAGTGTGGTAGGCCTGTCGGTTCCAAAGACAATAATCCTCAAAAAAGAAAAAAGGTAAATACTATTCCTGTTGAAAAGGATAAAGACATAGTAAAGACACCTGCAGTTGTCCAAAATTTTGATATAGTTTTAACGCCAGAAGGCGTTCAGGTACCTGAAAATACTAAAAATTATGAAAATTGTGAGATCTCAATAAATTTTGTCTTTACAGAAGAAAAATTGAACCGAAATAAAATAATTGTCAATGAAATATTTGCGTATAATGTGGCATTACACATCATCTATGAAAGTAAGGATCTTGAGCCAAGAAAAGTAGAAGAATATCGACAAAGGAATGATTGGTTGAAATGTGAAGAAGCTATGAAGGCTGAGTTAGACTCACTTGCAAAACGTGAAGTCTTTAGACCTGTAGTCCGTACACCAGAAGATGTAAAACCTGTTGGATACATATGGGTATTTGTGAGAAAACAAATGAGAAATATGAAGTTGTATGCTACAAAACTTGACTTGTGGTGAAAGGTTTTTCACAAAGTCCCGGTATAGATTATGAAGAACCATATTCCCCTGTAGTAGATGCAATAACTAATGCGTGAGCATCTTGTACCATTTTTCCTATCATTTTTTAGTTATTTTTAGTTAAATTTTATTTAGTTTTGCTTGATTTTAATGCAAAAATCCCCTTTGGATGTTACTTTGAGTTGTTTTAGTGTTTCTATGATTTCAGGTGAAATTCAGAGCAATTTGACAGAGTTTGGAGCTGAAAAGCAAAAAAGCTGGCAGCACCCCCTTGGGCTGGCGTTTAGTGCCAGCAAGGGACTTAAGGCCAGAAGCGCACTACTCCTTATGGGGCGTTAAACGCCCAAAATGGCGTTTAACGCCAGCAGTGCAGTCCGAATTTCCCCTCTTTGGGCCTTCCAAGTGGATTTAGTATTTATTAGTTATATTTTATTTTCTTTTTGTAATTTTTATTTACAAACAATATCTTTTAGTCTGAGAATTTATTATTTTATTTTATTTCCATATCAAATTAGGTTAGTATTTAAGGAATAAGATCCACCCTTTAGGGGATCCCTGATCTTCGCCTTTCCGCAGTTTTCAGAACCCTAGTTTTTCTGTGTAAGTCATGAGCACCTAAACCTCATTGGTTAAGGTTAGGAGCTCTGTTTATTTCTATGGATTAAGATTATTATTCTTCTATTTTAATTAATGTTTTGATTCAATTTCAAGGATTGTTTTTGTTCTTAATCTTATGAATTTGAGTGGAACGACAGTATGACCCTTATTCTACTTGAGTTTTTATGATTCTCGACAGAGTTATCTCGCTTGAACAACAGCTTGAAAACAAATTTCTCCTAAATTGCTAATTACATGAACTAATTGGGATATGTGACATATAATTCTATTAGCTTTGGATAATTAGGATTTTTGTGGCCATAAACTAGTTTTTGACCTTAACCCTCTAATCGGAATTAAGTGACCACGAGAATGGCGGTTAATGAAGGTTAGAGGAGGCTAAATCACTAAGAGATTAGGGTTTAGACATTTACAGATTGCCATGGAATGAATCATGCATTGTTAAAATAGTTGGTAAGAACTTTTAATCTGAAAAAGTAAACATCTCCGAAGCGTTAACTGTTTTCTCTCACTGTTTTTACACCAAACCTTTTATTTTCTTTCTTTACTTCCTTATTTACTATTTCATGCCAGTTGCCACCTTCAAAACCCTTTTTGATTCGCCTAACTAAACCAACTTGACAACCACTGCTTGCTCAGTTCGACAATCCTCGTGGGATCGACCCTCACTCACCTGAGGTATTACTTGGATGACCCGGTGCACTTACCGGTTAAGCTGTGCGAAATCTCTTTTCGCGCATCAAGCTTTTGGCGCCGTTGCCGGGGATTGTTTGTGATTGACAACTACCAGTTGTCTAGTTGCTTAGATTAGGTATTTTTATTAGTTTTTTTTATTTACTTTTTCTTTTAATTTTCAATTTTTACCTTTATTTTTCTTTTAATTTTTGATTATTGTTTTTTTTATTTTCCTTGAATTTCTGATTTTAAGTTTGGTGTCCCTTTAACATTTTTTTTATTTTCAAAAACTTTAGTATTTTTCTCTTTTTAGTTTTCGAAAATTTTTAGGTTAATTTCTCATTCCTTTTTTCGAAATTTTAGTTTAGTTGTTTACTTTAATTTATTTTATTTCTTATTTTTTAGGATATCTCACTGGGAGCCCTTCATACTTTGACATAGAGACTCCCACTTTTTCTTTGTCTCTTGTTTGTTTATGAGCTGGAACAGGGACAAAGAACCCCTTCTTGAGTTTGACTCTGAGCCTGAGAGGACCTTGAGATGGCGTTTGCAACAAGCTAAAGCCTACAAAGCCAAAGAGAATCTCAAGGAAACTTTTGAGAAGGAAGCCGAAGAGCTCACCATGGACCCTAATGGAGGAAACCCGAATGCTAATGAGCAAGCAAGAAGGACGCTCAGCTCATACACTGCACCCACTCCTGACTTCTATGGGCACAGTATTTTAGTGCCCGCCATTGGTGCTAATGATTTTGAGTTGAAGCATAGTTGATCACTCTGGTACAACAAAACTGCCAGTTTCATGGACTCCCACAGGAAGACCCAAACTTATTCATCTTTAAATTCTTGCAAATTTGTGACACTATAAAGACAAATGGAGTGAATCCTGAGGTCTACAAGCTCATGCTTTTCCCATTTGTTCTGAGGGACAGAACAAAGCAGTGGCTTGATTCTCAACCCAATGAGGGCCTAGACACGTGGGACAAGGTGGTCACTGAATTTCTGACCAAATTTTTTTTTTACCTCAGAAGCTGACTAAGCTTAGGGTGGATGTCCAGACCTTCAGACAGAAAGATGGAGAGTCCCTCTATGAGGCCTTGGAGAGATTAAGCTGATGATCAGGAAGTGTCCTTCTGAAATGTTCTCGGAATGGACTAGGTTGCAGATCTTTTATGATGGCCTCTCTGAGATGGCCAAGATGTCACTGGATAACTCTGCAGGTGGTTTCCTGCATATGAAGAAGACGCCTGAAGAGGCTAATGAGCTTATTGAGATGGTTGCCAACAACTAGTATCTATACACTTCTGAGAGGAACTCTATGAAAACTAGGACTACTCAGAAGAAAGGAGTCTTGGAGGTGGACACACTAGATGCCATTTTGGCTCAAAACAAGCTCATGTCCTAGCAGATTAGTATGATATCTCAGCACTTGACCAGGATGCAAGTCTCAATTGTCTATACTCAAGATGCATTCTATGACATGACTGGGAGCTACAACCAAGAGGACGCAAGTGGCTATGCTCAACCCACCACTGAGCAAGTAAATTATGTGGGAAATTCTTTCAGAAATCTCAATAATGATCCCTATGCTAATACATTCAATCAGGGGTGGAGGAAGAATCCTAACTTTGGGTGGAGAGAGCAGCTACAGAAGCCCCAACAGAGCTCCAACAAAAACCAGGGTGGAACAAATTAGAATAGGTTTAACAACCGGCAGTTTCAGCCCTCTAAGTAGCAGCAAGAACCCTCTTAGAGCCAAGACACCTCTGACTTAGCCATAATAGTCTCTAAACTTTCCAAGACCACTCACAGCTTTATACAAGAGACAAGAGCTTTAATTCGGAACTTGAAAGTACAAGTGGGGACCAAGAGGATACCATAGTCTCTAATCTTTCCAAGATCACTCACAGCTTTATGCAAGAGACTCAGTCTTCAATTCGGAACTTGGAAATACAAGTGGGTCAGTTGAGCAGTAGGATACCTGAGAGACCTCCCAACACTTTTCCAAGCAACACAAAGGTAAATCCAAGAGAAGAGTGTAAGGCCCTCACCATGGGCAAGGTGGCCGAGCCTAGAGAGATGCATGCTGCTGAGGAATTGAAGGAAGAAAAGGCTCAAGAAAAGACTGGAGGTACATTGTTACATGCCCTATTAGTGGCATAGGAGCCTGAAGCACCACACTCTCAGAAGCTTCAAGAGGAGACCAAGGATGAGCAGATGACTCAATTCGTGGAAATCTTTAAAAAGTTGCACATCAATATTTCTTTTGTTGAGGTGTTGGAGAAGATGCCTCCCTATACGACCTATTTGAAAAGCGCACTCTCTGAGAAGAAGGCCTTGAAGGGAGATGAAACTGTGGTGTTGACTAAGAAGTACAGTGCAGTGGTTCAGAGGAGGCTACCCAAGAAGATGCCAGAACCTGGAAGCTTCCTAATACCCTGTACCATAGGGACGATCACATTTGAGAAGGCATTGTGTGACCTTGGTTCGAGCATAAATCTGATGCCTCTGTCTGTGATGAAGAAGCTGGGAATCCAAGAGGCACAACCTACAAGGATAGCATTGAAGATGGCTGACAAATCTCGGAAGCAGGCGTATGAATTGGTGGATAATGTCCTAGTAAAAGTTGAAGGCCTCTACCTCCCTGCGGACTTTGTGATACTCGACACGGGAGAGGATACAGATGACTCCATCATCCTAGGAAGGCCATTACTAGCTATTGGAAGAGCCCTGATTGATGTTGAGAGAAGAGAATTAGTCCTGAGGATGCATGAGGACTATTTGTTGTTCAAGGTTTTTAAACCTCCATCAATTTCTAACAAAGGAGGTACCTACTTGCAAAGCTCAATGTTTAAGCCCTCTCACTTGGTGGAAAGCCATACAGTTTCCCCTGACATAAAATCTAAGTTTGGTATTGGGCATTCACCACCCACCGAAGATGAAGGAGGCCCCAAGAAGAAAGTACCCAAGGGCTGGAGGAACAAGAAGATTCCTATTGAGAACTTCTCACCTAGCATGAAGTTGGTGTTCACTAGAAGCCTAGTCATACCACACACTATGAACATGATCCTGTCTCTAGAGCATGTTGAGCTTATTCATGAGAGCACAGGAAAGAAGTTCACTATGAGAGGTGAAGATCTAAGTCCCTATGATCCTCCTCCTTAGAGGAGCTGACTGTCAAGCTAGTGACGGTAAAGAAGCGCTTATTGGGAGGCAACCCAACCATAAGTATCTTTTAGTTTAATTCTATTTTGAATTCAGTCTTCTTTTCGATTAAGTTTTCCTTTAGTTATTTTTATTTGTCATTGATTTTCATAGTTTTCCTAACTTTTCTAACGTTTGTGATCATGTAATGTACTTAGAATAGGGACAGGAGAGCTCAGACAGAAGAACAGAACGTCCTGGAGAGAAACAGTTGTGGGCGCTAAACACCAGGGAGGGCATTTAGCGCCATAGGGGAGCAGAATCATTGGGTGTTTAACGTCCAAATTGGGTGTTTCACACAATTTTAGCCCCCCTTGGGGCGCTAAACGCCGAGGAGGGCGTTTAGCGCCAGGATTGCTCGTCCGACTTAAAAAAAATTACTGATCCCCTGCTACCGTTAAACGCCAGAATCGGTGTTTAACGCCTAGAGGAGAGAACTCGAGGATGGAGGAATGGCTTTAGCCATTGGTTGAACCCCAACCCTAACCACATTTGACCAATTCAAACCTTCCCTTTCTCTCTCTTCTTTACCCACTTTTCCATCCATATTCATCCATCTCATCACCCATCACTTCCTTTGATTCTCTCAACCCACCTCTCACTCCATCCAATTCACTCTCATCTATCCCATCCATCTCTCTTCCCAACAACCCAAATTCAAATTCAATTTCCCTCCCACCCTTTCCCCATAACTAAACCACTCCCTCTCCTCACTTATAAATACCCCACTCTTCATCCACTTTTACCACACCTCACATTACTCTCTCCTTCTTACTTACCTTTCACCATACACACACACACACACACACACACACTCCCTTTTCTTTCTTTACCCCCTCTTTCTTACCCAAGGCCGAAGCCCCTTCTCCATTCTCCTCTATCTCTTTCTTCTATTTTTTTTCCTTTGCTTATTTTCCTTTTTTTCTTACTTTTCTCGGGGACGAACAACACTTTTAAGTTTGGTGTTGGGCGCTCCGCTTTTCTTCAATTTTTTTACTATCTCCATGGCACCTAAGACCAGAGAATCCTCCTCAAGAAAGAAGAAAGAGAAGGCGCCTACCTCCGACCCATGGGACTTCACTCGGTTCTCCTTTAAGACATCATGAGGATTATTTTTAGAGAGGACCCTCATTCATACACTTGTAGGGTCAATACTAACTAGAGGTTGGATCAAGTTCTTGCTGACATTTGCCTCCCCGAAGCTCAGTGGAGGAGGGATTCTAGAGGTCAGCCATACCAGCTGAGAAGGCATGACCTTAAGCCAGTTGCTCGAGGATGGTTGGAGATCATCCAACGCTCCATCCTTCCTACGAGTAATTGTTCTGAGGTTTCAATCGAGCGAGCAGTGACGATTCACTGTATTATGCTTAGCAACGAGGTGGAGGTGCACAAGGTGATCCCTCAGGAGTTCTACAAGATAGCTGACAAGTCCTCCACCACTGCGAGACTAGCTTTCCCTCATCTCATCTACTGTCTATGTGCAGTAGCTGGAGCTCACATTGATGGAGATACCCCGATCGACGTTGAGAGGCCGATTACTAGGAAGGGTATGAAGCACGCTAGAGAGCTTGGGCAGGGACCACAACAGGAGCTAATTCCACCGCCTCCACAGGATCTTTCGGAGATGCCTTAGGGAGTTTACTTCTCTCCCCATGACTACTGGGATCAGTTGACCACATCTATAGGGGAGTTGACATCTTCAGTTGATCAGTTGAGGCTAGAGCATCGGGATCACACTACACTCCTCCACCAGATGATGGAAAAGAAGAGGAGGCAGGGGCGTGATATAGAGGAGCTTAAGCGCTCTAGAGGATTCCTTGGAAGGAGCAGCAGCCACCATCACTGAGGTGGTTGAGTTTCATTCTCCCTTCCTTTGTCTTATTTCTATTTTTCACTATTTCATTCTATTTTCTATTTTCTATTTTAAGTTTGTATGATCACTAGTAGGATTTTCTTGCTTTCTGATGCCGAAGCTATTCAGAATTAGAGTGTCATTAGCCCCATTCAGTAACTAGACCTGAGCTTAATTGACACCATAAGTCTTAAGCATTTTCTCTTCATGGTCCTATATTGTTTTTGGTTGCTTGGGGATAAGCAACAGTTTAAGTTTAATGTTGTGATGCGTGAGCATCTTGTACCCTTTTTCCTATCATTCCAGAATCTATAATGTCATCTTTTTTTATGTTTATTTTAAAAAGATGTCTCATGTATTCTGCACCGAGCTTAAAGAATTATCAAATTAGGTTAGTGTTTAAGGAATAAGATCCACCTTTTAGGGGGATCCCTGATCTTCGCACTTTCGCAGTTTTCAGAACCCGAGTTTTTCTCTATAAGTCTTGAGCAACTAGACCTCATTGGTTAAGGTTAGGAGCTCTGTTTATTTTTATGGATTAAGATTATTATTCTTCTATTTTAATTAATGTTTTGATTCAATTTCAAGGATTGTTTTTGTTCTTAATCTTATGAATTTGGGTGGAACGAGAGTATGACCCTTATTCTACTTGAGTTCTTGTGATTCTCGAGAGAGTTATCTCGCTTGAACAACAGCTTGAAAACAAATGCCTCCTAAATTGCTAATTACATGAACTAATTGGGATATGTGACATATAATCTTGTTAGCTTTGGATAATTAGGATTTTTGTGGCCATAAACTAGTTTTTGAACTTAACCCTCTAATTAGAATTAAGTGACCACGAGAGTGGCAGTTAATGAAGGTTAGAGAAGGCTAAATCACTAAGTGATTAGGGTTTAGACATTTACAGTTTGCTATGGAATGAATCATTCATTGTTAAAATAGTTGGTAAGAACTTTTAATCTGGAAAAGTAAACATCTCTGAAGCGTTAACTGTTTTCCCTCACTGTTTTTATACCAAACCTTTTATTTGCTTTCCTTACTTCCTTATTTACTGTTTCATGTGAGTTGAAACCTTCAAAACCATTTTTGATTCGCCTAACTAAACCAACCTGACAACCACTGCTTGCTCAGTCCAACAATCCTCGTGGGATCGACCCTCACTCACCTGAGGTATTACTTGGATGACCCGGTGCACTTGTTGGTTAAGCTATGCAAAATCTCTTTTCACGCACCAATAACATTGCGTTGTTTGGTCAGTTTATCCGCATACCATAAACTACATATTCATCTAATGGATGTGGTAACAGCCTATTAGATGGATCATTAGATTATGATATCTATATGAAAGATCTTAAAGGACTAAAGATATCTAAACCATCCAAAGAAAATTCGCAGGGGTTATACTCAGTCAGATTGCAAAGATCTTTATATGGTCTAAAGCAATATGGGCTAATGTGGTATAATCGTCTTACTGAGTATATGGCCAAAAAGCGAATTTAAAAATGATGATATCTACCCATGTGTTTTCATAAAAAAATCTGCATCTGGATTCATTATAATTGCTGTGTACGTTGAAGATTTAAATATCATTGAAACCCCTGAAGAGACTCCAACAATTATAAAAGCTCTAAAAGAAGAGTTTGAGATGAAAGATCTTAAAAAGACTAAATTTTGTCTTGGCCTGCAGATCGAGCATACAAAAAATAGAATCTTTATTCATCAAACAACATACACAGAAAAGATCGCGAAGAGATTTTATATGGAGTAGTCACATCCATTAAATACCCCAATGATCGTAAGATCTGTGGATGTAGAAAAGGATCAATTCCGTCCTAAAGAAGAAAATGAAGATATCCTTGGTCCTGAAGTACCATATCTCAGTGCCATTGGGGCACTAATGTATCTTGCTAATAATACACGACCCGATATATCATTTGCTGTGAATTTACTAGCAAGGTATAGTTCCTCTCCAACTAGAAGATATTGGAATGGAATCAAACAAATCTTTTGATATCTTCATAGAACGGTTGATATGGAATTGTTTTATCTGTATGGATCCAAGTCAAAACTAGTTGCCTATGCAGATGTCGGATACTTGTCTGATCCACACAAAAGGAGATCTCTAATAGGATACCTATTCACATATGGTGGTATAGCTATATCATGGAGGTCAAGAAAACAAACGATTGCAGCAACATCCTCTAATCATGCTGAAATGCTAGCGATACATGAAGCTAGTCGCAAGTGTTTTGGCTCAAAAGTTTGATCCAATATATTTTGTCATCATGTGGACTGATTGATCATAAGATAGCTCCAATTGTTTTGTTTGAAGATAATACAACATGCATTGCTCAATTTAAAAGTGGATATATCAAAGGTGATAGAACAAAGCATATTTCTCCCAAATTCTTCTTCACTCATGACCTTCACAATTAAAGAAGAATTGATGTTCAACAAATCCACTCAAGCAATAATCTGGTAGATTTATTTACAAAGTCACTTTCGAAATCCTCCTTTGAAAGATTGGTACAACAGAGTGGGATGTGCCGATTTCGAGATATAATATAATGCTGGAAAGAGGGGGAGACTGTACTCTTTTTTCCTTAGTCAGGTTTTTCTCCCTGTTGAGTTTTTCTTGACAATGTTTTTAATGAGGCAATCCCCATCACAAAGGATGTTGTACTCTTTTTTCTTTCACTAAAGTTTTTTCTCATTGGGTTTTTCTTTAGTAAGGTTTTAACGAGGCATAATCCTAAATGGTCATCCAAGGGGGAGTATTGTGATAAGGATGAGGAATGAGTTGGATGCCTACTAATACTTGGGTGGCTCAGTTTCTCAATGAAAATAGGTTTAATTTTTTATTAATGAAGTTTGAAAAATCAAAGCTTAGTGCATGTATAAATAGAGGCTTAATAAGCCTCTGATAATAAACACAACAATACGAATATAAAACATTTCTTTCTCTTTCTCTCTGCATATATTTATGCTACAACATATACAATATTAATATATGAATTATCTTTATTATAGTGGAATAATAATATTGGTGAATACTAATATTAGAGTCTTCTATTTACACTTCATTATTTTTGTTTATTACCTCTTACTTATTTATTTATTTTACAACATTCCCTACCAATTTTTGCTCGGAAGACGTTATAAATAGAGGGAGTAATGACAAATTCATATATTGGTAATTATTTGTCTAATTTTCTCTTTTTTTATCAATTCATAAATTTACATTAATAAATTTTAAATTTTGTAATAAAAATTTATTTAATTTTATAAAAATAATTAAACTTTTAACCAGTATTAATAATAATTTGTGATGTAATAATTATTCATGACTTGTGAGTAAAATTAAATTAAATGACAATCTATTACGATATTGTTACACATACAAGTATTTTTGGTAATCAAGTTCAATTAAGTTGGCCAAAATCTAACAAAAAACACTCAAATAACCTGCGCTCAAGTGTCTGAAAACCGAACTGATCATCAAACCGCTCTAGCTACTAGTTTACTGGTTCAACCAGTTCGACTGTAGTTCAACTGAAAAAACTTTTATAATAAAATAATAAAATATAAATAAATACACTAAAACATAATTATAGTCTAATATAAACTTTAAGATTTTATCTAAATTAAAAATACTATATAAACCACAATGTTATGATCTCATTCAAATAGAAACTCAAAAGTCAAATAACAAAAATAACCAACCAAATATAAAATGCCAACATCCTAGTTTGTAAGTTTAATTTTCTCTGCATTATTACTCCTACGTGTTTCTTGGTTGATACTCTCATCCATACCTAAATTACCAGCAATCCAATAATAATACAATCCAATCCAATTATAATATCACAGCAAGCCACAACAAGATTCACAGATTTACTAAAAATGCTTATTCAACAATTATTCAATCCACAACAAGTTCATAGATTAACTAACAAAAATTATTCAATAATTATTATTAAAAAAATACCTAGAAGCTAAGAACAGAGCAGAGCAGATCCTGAGCAAGAGGGGGACAAGGGCATGACCGAGGGTTGACTGGTGGAACAGAGCTGGTGCCGATGACGGTGGAACAGAGCTGTGCGATGGAGGCAAGATTGAGCCCGGCGACGATGCTATCAAAGCTAAAACGGTACTTGCACAATGGTGGAATAGAGCTGGCGACAGTGGCTTCAAAGCTCGATGGCGGCGGGAGCAGGCTGGTGGGTGGACGAAAGTGAGGGAGTGAGCTCGATGACAGTGACAGGAAGGAGGAGCTCGAGGGTGATGGGATGGTATTGCGCGTATAGCCGTTGTGTGGAGTTAGGGTTACTGGGTTGGGTAATGGTTAGGGTCTTAGGGCATCAACATCTAAAACGGTGGCATTTTTGACAAAAATAAAAAACTGGCCAGGTCTCGGTTCGGTTTGACTGACTGGTTTCCGACTGGTTTGATGGTCCAATGCCGATTTTTCAAATTTTTGGTTTTGATTTCTAACCAAACCGTATTTGCCATCGGTTTGTGGTTCGACTGGCCGATTCGAACCATTTTCAGAACCTTGCCCGCGCTTGAATCACAAACTTCTTCTTTTTCTTCGTCCTCCTTCTCATTCTTCTATTGCTGTGTTTTTTTCTCTTTTTCTTCTTGGTTTTCTTGTAGTATTTTTTATTTATTCTTTTTCTTTGATATTTTTATTCTTTTTTTTTGTTTTTAATTTTTTTAAGAAGGTAAAACAAGAAGAATTACAAGAGGGCGAGATAAGAAGAAGAGGATGGAGAGTAATTTGGAAAAAATATAAAACAAAAAAGAGCACTGAAATTTATTAATCATGACACAATATCTATGACAAAATACATATATGTTATTTTCTCTTAATTTACATATCTATCTTTTATTCTATTGAATATCTGAATTGATAATGGATGCTTTATCCATAATGAAGACGATGACGACGACGCAGAAGAACATGAAGAATGAGGAGAAAAATGTAGAAAGAGGAGAGAAAATGTAGAACAAAAAAGAAAATTAAAAATGACATAGAAGAAGGTCGCCTATGAAGAAGAAGACGTAAAAGAAGAGAGCGTGTACGTAAGTGCACAACTTGATTAGACTTGGTTAAAAAATACTTGGCCGCCTAACATTTGTGAATCTATTATCTAGAATTTGATTCTAATAGATATAATATTATATTATAAAATTAGGTAAAGTACTATTTTGGTCCCCAATGTTTGGTCCTAACGTTTCAAACGTCATATTTCTGTCCCAAAAAATTTTAAACAAGTTCAATATTGTCCTACCGTTAAATTGATACTAATAATTAATGGAATAAGTGACGTAGACCTTAATAATGTTACTAGTTAAATCATATCTTCTTGTGTAACACTTCTCCTCAATTTTTTTTGTACAAAACTCCAAATTCTAACAATCAATCATTAACGCTTCAAAATCAAAGGAAAAAGTTTTATATTAGTGACCTTTGGTAGATCAATTTTACCTATTGACATCGAATGCTATTGGCTCTTCAATATGCAAATTGTTTGTGCCAAATTTAACGGTGGGACATAATTGAACTCACTTAAAACTTTTTTGGAATTGAAATAGGACGTTTGAAAGCTTTTGGGACTAAAATAGAATGCTTCAAACATTAAAGACAAAATTAGGATTTGACCCGAATGTTAGGAAATAATACTTTGCCCTATAAAATTAAAATGTTTACATTAACATAGATCATACTAATCATGTTACTATGCTAAATGTATACTAAAAGATAAGCACTAAATTAATTATCTGTATAAATTATATATTTAAATATAAAATATAAATTAAAAATAAATTTAATGATATATGTATTTATATACAAATACATAAACTACATTAGTAGTTGATTTTATGGTTGAATTTTGACGTGAGTATAACATTTTTGATATCATATTTAATGTTACAAAAAAGCTCTACAACCAAGCGAAATACTACATAACTAAGTCTAGCCAAGTTGTTATAGCATATTTTGCATCCACGCGCCACTTACATCACAGATAAACATAACCTATATAACTGATTTTAAAATGTACGACTTCTTTCATTCTATTTTCATTTTTTTATTGATTTTTATGTGTTTTTTTGCGGATTTTTTTTCTCTTTTTTTCTACAGATTTCTTTTACGATCAATGTTATTAGATCTGAATTCATTTTCATTCAAACTTTTGGTAGTTTCATGGTTGTTCTAGTTTTTTTGAAATCAAGCATTGAAATAAGATTTTGTATAGCTTTTTCGTTTTTAAAAGCAATGTATGATGCAAGTTCAGATAAGTTGAACCAGAGTGAATTGGATCATTGTTCTAAATTAAATCAAATCGACGAGGTTTAATTCATTCTTTTATTCAATGTACTTCGAGTGTAGTTGATATTCATGTAGTTGCTTTGTATATGAGTTGAATAAGTTCATTTTTGTTATATTTTTCTTTGTGTGAATCAATGTTCAGTATTAAGGATTTGAATTTGAATGAAATTGATGAGTTTTGAATTATTTTTTTCATTCAATCTATTTATGTTACACTTAATGATAATTTCGGTGTTGTTTAAAGCATAATTTGGTGCTTAGTTGAATTAACTTCTTTGCTATTTATTTTTTTGTGGTTACTTTGATATATATGATTTTGTCGTTGATATTTTTGATCTTATACTATACATTCGATGGTAAATGAAATTAGTTACTGTGTTTTTTTTTTTGTGATTTCTATTTAGCAATGAACAGATGAAATTCGTTGATTATGAATATTAATATTTTCGATGTTGTTAGTTTACGATGGTGCCATGCCTACAAATTTCCTATTGCTTTGCAGTTTTTGTGTGATGTTGATGAGCAGTTTGTGCTAAAGATTGGGATGACTTTCAATACACTTGAAGCTAGAAAATTCTACAAAGATTATTCGAAATTTGCAGTTTTTTTAACCAAAATAAGGAACATAAATAGAAAGAAAAATAAAATTAAGAATCAACTGATTACATCTAATAGAGAAAGAAAATGAGAATCTAACATATCTCCTACTCAAAAGACAAACCTCTCAGCTGGATTCAATTGTCCTACAAGAATTTATGTACCTATATTGAAGGATATTAGTGCTTGAGTTATTTCTAACGTTGTTTTGACTCATTCACAACCATGTTGTCCAAATCAAGCAGAGATGATTAAACAACATAGGCAAGCATATTTGTACGTCATGCATTTGAGAATAATGATAAATTTAGTATTAGATCAAGTAAGATATATCAATTATTTGTTGCAGTAGCTGAAGGTCATCATAAATTAGACTTTATTGAAAAAATGTTAAAAATTACATTACGAGGGAAGTTCGTGATGTTTTTGAACAAGATGATGCCAAAGAATTTGGGAAATACTTATGGAGAAAGAAAGAGAAGAATCAGAACTTCTATTATGAGTTTGAACTTGAAGCTGATCACTTAATTAAAAATATTTTTAGGATGATGCAAGAAGTCTGACTGTTTGGGTATTTTTGCGACGTTGTTTTATTTGACATCACTTATAATACAAACAGTTAATTTGTTATGCTGATCTGAAACATGTCCGGCGTCAATTGAAAATAGTTGCTGTGCTTTTTAATTTCATGTGGTTTCATTTAAATTATTGAAAATAGTGGTTGTGCTTTTAGAAATACATTTGGTGCATATCTGATTTTGTTGTTGTGTTGTCCACTTTTGGTATAATTTGGTTTTTGGTTGTTTTGTTTGTGTGAATCAACATAGTCATTTTACACTTCTTGGATATGCTTGATAAAAAATGAGGATATTCAATTATTCAAATAGTTATTTGAATGTTGGCTTCGTTGTATGAGAGAAAAGGTTCCAAAAGGCATTTTTACCAATCAATGTGTATCAATGCAAGGGGATATTGAGTTTTGTATGCCAACAACAATTTATAGATTGTATATTTGGCATATTATGAAGAAGATTCCATAGAAATTAAATGGCTTCAAGAAATATGAAGAAATCGAATAAGAGATGAGTCATGTTATTTGGAATTATCTTTTAAAAAATGCATTTGATATAAATTAGATTGAGTTTCTTATGAAATATGGTGTTAGAGACAATAAGTGACTTTTAGGTAACAATGACTTCGTTAGAATTAATACATGTTGCTATTTTTAGTATTTAGATGTTTATGTGTTTTTGCTTTGTAATAACAGTGCGAAACTATACACCTTTTGGTGCTGTCATTTTTTATTTATTCTTTTGATTTTTTTAGAGTTTTTTGAAGATTGTCATTTTTGGTTCCCGGTATATCTTGATCACCACTTTTGATTTGGGATGAGAAACAAACAAAGAAGTGAAAGCATACATTTTTTTTAACAAGTTTATTATGCGCAATAGCTCATTGATTCAATTTGTAAAATAATATGATAATTAGAATAAAACCCGTGCGATATGCAGAAAGAAAAATTAGTATATATGATAGATTTAAAAGTGTTATATTATTTATAAATTGATTAAATAATATATAAATTAATATTAAACTTGAAAATATTGTACCAAGTATTAATTTTGACAATTTGTATATAATTCAATATAGTTATTCAAGTGGAAGAGAATATGAAGTGAAATATTATGTATTTTAATAAAAGATATAGCTATTTGATATTTGAGTCATACAAAGTTACATATTCATTTGTTACTTTTATTTTTGCATTATTTGTAGTTGACAGACTTATTAGTATTTTATATAGTGCTTGTTTTATTTTTTTGTTTTTACTTTCTATTAAAGCTATTTGTTTGTTCTTCCCCTCGTATTTTTGTAGAGATAAAATCTTTTTAAAATATTAACTTGTTTGAGTTTTGTACGATCTTTTTTATTTCACCTTTGTATATAAGTTGTTCAATTGAAGATTGAAG
>NC_029792.2:108047241-108047543 GCF_000816755.2 Arachis ipaensis | reverse complement strand
AATAAAAGGGCTGAGTGTGTTAGTATTTTATTTTTTTTTCTAAAATTTGTGATTCATATTTTTTGACATAATTATATAAAAAAGTTATATGTGAATTTTTTTTACCTGTTTGTTATTAGTAGTTTTCTGTTTGATTATTTGTAGATAGAATATAAAACAAATTTACAAATCCATGATGAATAGCATATTGAAATAACCATAAAAGACCCAAAATATAATTAAGTCAAATAATAGTAATAATAGTAAGAGTTTATAAAATATGTATAATTAGGTAAAATAGTATAGAATTTGAATATTAGTGA
>NC_029792.2:108004388-108046696 GCF_000816755.2 Arachis ipaensis | reverse complement strand
AATGCACACATATTTATTACATTTAATCCATATTTTATGTTTTAATTGAATAATTATGAATAATAAATTTAATTTATAAATTTATTTTGTTTAAGGATTATTGGTTGATTAGTATCTATTTTCATCTATTTAGAATTATTAACATGACATCATTAAAAAAGAACAATGTAAATTAAATTCATTATATAAGAAGTTGGTATCAACTTTTATATGATACAAACCTGTTTATTCTACGACAAAAAACAGAAGAAGCAAAGTCTACTCGTTATGACTTATGACCCAAATGCGAATTAAGCAAATGTGATTAACCAAACTTTAGTCATACTCATCCGGACTTTGATCAACATAATTATTGTGCCCTTATAAATAAGTTCATATTTTGTAAGAATGGAAAAGATGCACATCTTTATCGCATCTAAAAATATTACATTGAGATTAAAGACTACGTAGACAAATACCATTATGAATTATGTATTTTCTCATGTTTTATTATGTAAGTTTTGCTGTTCTTAAGAGGTTATTTATAAGGTAAAGTATATTTTTTGTTTTTGAAGTTCAGCAAAAGTTTTAAAAATACCCCTAAATTTTATTTTGTTTCAACTTTGTTTAAAAAATTTTCGATTTGCATCAAATATACCCCCAATAACTAAATTTTCAAAAATTTAAGACCAATCTAACAAAAATGCATGAAAGTTATGCTTGATTTGCTTGTGTTGAAGGTTATTCTTATGAAATTATTGTTGAATTAGTCCTAAATTTTTTGAAAAATTAGCATCCAGGGATATAGATGCAAATAAAAAATTTTTGGGACAAAATTAAAACAAAATAAACCTTAGGGGTATTATTGAAACTTTTGCCGAACTTTAGGGGCAAAATGATACTTTATCCTTATTTATATTTGATCAAGAATAAATAAAAGTTTGTTGATAGATAAATAACTACATATAATTTTCAGAAATTGACAGGAGAAAATTGTTCGTAAAGAATTTCTCAAAATAATTTCGTTGCAAGTATAGTCATAAACCGACAAGCAATCCTCGGTCAATGTTTAATTAGGTTGTCACAAGTACAAACCCCAATAAAAATATACCGAAGTATTCAAACCTCGGGTCGTCTCTCAAGGAATTGCAGGGAAGTGTGTTTATTATTGGTTATGATGTACTTCTTTTTGGGGTTTTAAAATAAGGAACAGGAAAAATATAAATTGCGAGAAAAATAAACTAACAACTAAGAAAGGTCTTAGCAAGGATTGAGAATTGGAATTCTTATCCTCATTATCATCATTAATTGTGATGGTAAGTGCAAATCTCTTTCACTTAGTTATTGATAAACCACTATTTTATGGTTTATATTGTGTTTAATTGTGTGGTTTTATCATGATCTTTACCCACTTATTCATTAAATAAGCATGCATTTATAATTCCTTCCTAAAGTTATTGTATGATTGAAAACTTGCTTCCTAGGGACTTTAATTATGTATTTTTATTTCTCCTTTATTCCATTCGATGCCGTGATATGTGTGTTAAGTGTTTCAGGCTTTATAGGGCATGAATGAGTTAGGGATTGAAAAGGAAGCTTGCAAAAATGGAAGGAACACAATAAATTGAGGAGATGACCAGCGAGAAGCGACGCGGCCGCATGGCTCACGCGACCGCGCGAAAGAGAGGAAATCGCAGTGACGCGGCCGCATGGACGACGCGACCGCGCGGCATGGAATAGCACGAGTGACGCGGCCGCATGGGCGACGCGTCCGCGTGACATGCGCGATCTGCATAATCTGCAGAATCGCTGGGGGCGATTTCGGGCCTTATTTTGACCCAGTTTCCGGCCTAGAAAAGCAGACTAGAGCTAGAGAACATGCAGAAACCAACAACAACATTCATTCTGCATAGTTTTAAGTTTTTAGATCTAGTTTTCCTCTCCTCTAGGTTTTCTCTCTACACATTCATAGTTTTTAGGATTTGTTATGTTCATTGTTTTTGCATTGGGATATTGAGAAGAGTTATTGCCTCATCAAGACTTCAACATTCTAGTTCGTTCCATTCAACTCAAACCTTTTTGAAAACATCTGATTAATAAAATAGCACACTTTTCTGCAACTCGTTAGGAGACGACCTGGGATCCATACTCCCAGTATTTTAATTTTAATTTCTGTGACACCCTTTTTAGATTGATAAAGCGGATTTCTGGTTGGTTGAGAACTATACTTGCAACGCATATTTTATAATCATTCTTAACTTGCCAATTTCCGCCCGCATCAATTTTTGGCGCCGTTGCCGGGGAGTTGCAATAGAGTGCTAAAGTTATTAATTGGAATTAATTTATTTGCATTTTATTTTATTTTGCTACTATGAGCTGCTTGTTTCTTTCGTTAGATGACGCGTTCACTTCCTGATCCAAGCTTGCCAATATTCGACCATGAGATTGAAAGAACTATTTTACGAATAAGGCAAGCTCGGCGTCGGTTAGTCCTCCCTGAGGGCGGATCTGAAACGCCACTTGAGAAAGAAACCAGCTCCCGTTCTATTGATTCGGTTAGTTTACGTACAGGTAACATGGCGGCAGCCAGGAGAGTTACTATCCAGGAGGAAGGAGCCCCTGATTTTACAATGCAACCGTTTCAAGCGCATCACCCAGCGGTGGCTACAGACTTTGAAATAAAGACCACACTGCTTAATTTGATGCCCAAGTTTCATGGCTTACCTGCTCAAGAGCCTATCAAGCACCTGAGAGATTTTCAAGCAGCCTGTTCTACTGTCAGGCGTGATGGTGCAAATGAAACTTCAATTTTGCTGAAAGCCTTCCCGTTTTCTCTTGAGGGAGGCAAGAGAGTGGTACTACACTCAACCCAAAGCAACTGTATCCAACTGGGATACACTGAGAAGAGAATTCTTAGAAAAGTTCTTTCCAGCTGAAGTTACTGATAAACTAAGGAAAGATATTTCCATGATTGTTCAGGATGAATCCGAGACGCTTTATGAGTACTGGGAGCGCTTCAATAATCTTCTGAAAGCATGCCCCCACCATATGATTGACAAGATAGTGTTACTCGGTTATGTCACACAGGGCATGAGGCCCCAAGATAAGACCACATTGGAAAGTGCTAGCAATGGGTCTATGAAAAAGTACAAGACCACTGATGAGGCATGGCAATTAATCAGTGACTTAGCTGAATCTACTAGGAATCACAGACAGAAACAGGGTCGTGCAAAAGCCGTTGCAGAAGTATCCTCTAGCAGAGAGACTGCTGCTTTAACTCAGAGTATCTGTGAAATGACCAACTTGCTGAAGCAAATGCAATTGAATCAACAACAAGTTCAGCAAGCTCAACCTTCCCCACCACAGCAAAACCAACAGTTAGTTCCACAGAGAGTTTGCGAAATCTGCGCTGATTATAGCCACTATAATGATGAATGTCTGCAGCTCCAGCAGAAAGACAACATCGTGGCAGTCACACATAACTTCTATGACCGCCCCAACCAAGGGTACAATCAAGGTGGCAATTACAACCACGGATGGCAAGACAATTCTAACCAGAATTGGAGGGACAACAACAACAACAGAGGAGGCAGAGATAATCAGGGAAATCAGAGGTGGAATAACAACAACAACAGGCAGCAAAATCAGAATCAGCCTTACAGAGCACCTCACCTAAGGCAATCCCAAGGACCACAGAATAGCCTACAGCAGACCTCTCAATTTACATATCCTTCTTCATCTGCTAATGATGACCTACTACAATCTATGGATCGGAGACAGCAGACCATGGAAAATAAAATTAATGCCACTCTAAATGGTCTGAACGCTACTTTGCAAGCTCTTGTCTCCCAGATTGGATCAATGAACAACTCCAATAACCAACCTTCGAGCTCCAGCGGAATCCCCTCTCAACCATTACCTAATCCCAAGGGTGGAATTAATGCCATCACCCTGAGGTCCGGAACCACACTACAGGAGAGGAACCAGGAGGAGCCAAGCCCACCAGAACACGCCTCAGCTGAAGAGGTAGTGGAAATAGAAGATGTTGAAGAGGAAGAGGACATACAGGACATGGCTGAAGAAGAAGAAGTGCAACCACAAGAGGAAGCATTAAAAGGCACAGACACTGCAGAAGACACCACTCCTATTCCATTTCCACAACTTGCAAGGAAGCCCAGGAAGCAGCTGGAACCTGATCCAAAAATGGTAGAGATATTCAAAAAGGTTGAGGTAACTGTCCTCCTTTTTGATGTTATTCAACAAGTACCTAAATATGCAAAGTTTCTAAAAGATTTATGTATACATAAAGACAAAATTAATGAATTAGAAACTATTCTTTTAGGAAGTTCCATATCTGCTTTAATGTGAGGTTTACCTGAAAAGTGTAGTGACCCAGATCCTTGTATGGTTAATTGTACTATTGGTGGTGTAGTATTTTCTGATTGCATGTGTGATTTAGGAGCATGTGTGAGTATAATGCCTTTGTCTATATATGATATTTTGAGGCTCCCTCCCTTAAAAAGGTCGGCAGCTCGTTTTGTGTTAGCAGATAAAAGCATTATTACAGTGGCTGGAGTTGCTGAAGATGTTTTAGTGGGCATTAAGGGGCTCACATTTCTCACTGATTTTTATATCCTGGAAATGCCCCAAAATGACTCAGACAAGCCATCATCAATCCTACTCGGAAGACCATTCTTGAAGACCTCAAAGTTTAAATTAGATGCTTTTTCAGGAACATACTCTTTTGAAATAGATGGCAGAGTAGTAATCTTCAATCTGAATGGAGTTATGAAGCATCCTCCGGAGGATCACTCTATCCTCAAGTGTGACATTATAGATAAAACCGTGGCTGAAGTTCACCAGGAGGAATTTGAAGAGAAGCACACAGGACAAGGTCCAAGTGTGGGGACACTCTCAGAGGACAATGACAGTGCCTTACCACTGTTACCAGCTCCAGACAACCCAGAGCCTGAACATGATCAAAAGTTAGAATTAAAACCCCTTCCCCCACACCTCAAATATGCTTACCTTGAAGACGGGCAGAAGTTTCCGATTATCATTGCAAGGGAACTCACTTCTGAACAGGAAGAGCAGCTACTTGGTGTGCTGAGGAGGCACAAGAAGGCAATTGGTTGGAGTTTGGCAGACATAGTAGGCATAAACCCTCAAGTCTGTGAGCATAGAATATTTTTAGAAGAGGGGGCAAGACCTGTCCGTCAACCCCAGAGAAGACTGAACCCCACTATCCTAGAGGTTGTCAAAAAGGAAGTGACCAGACTACTAGAGGCAGATATCATCTATCCCATCTCAGACAGTGAATGGGTAAGCCCGGTACAAGTAGTGCCAAAGAAGTCTGGAGTCACTACAATGAAGAATGAGCATGGAGAGCTCATAGCAACCAGAGTTCAGAACGCCTGGAGGGTCTGCATTGACTACAGACGCCTCAACCAAGAAACCCGTAAGGATCACTATCCTCTTCCATTCATTGATCAAATGCTGGATCGCCTATCAGGTAAATCACATTATTGTTTTCTAGATGGTTACACAGGTTATTTCCAGATTCATATAGCTCCCGAGGATCAGGAAAAGACTACTTTTACATGTCCTTTTGGGACTTATGCTTACAAGAGAATGCCCTTTGACTTGTGCAATGCACCAGCTACTTTCCAAAGGACTTGTGCAATGCACCAGCTACTTTCCAAAGGTGCATGATGAGTCTTTTCTCTGATCTTATTGAGGACTGTATGGAGGTTTTTATGGATGATTTTAGTGTTTATGGCGATTCCTTTAGCCTTTGCTTAGATGGATTATCTAGAGTATTAGATAGATGTGTCAGTACAAACCTGGTATTAAATTTTGAAAAATGTCACTTTATGGTTAAACAAGAGATTGTACTAGGACATGTTGTGTCTAATACTGGCATTTCCGTAGATCCAGCAAAGGTGGATGTTATTTCTAGTTTACCTTACCCCTCTTCTGTGAGGGAGGTCCGTTCTTTCCTTGGCCATGCAGGTTTTTATAGGAGATTCATTAAGGACTTCAGTAAGGTAGCACTTCCCTTATCTAGGTTACTGCAGAAAGATATTGAGTTCGAGTTCAGTGAAAATTGCAAACAAGCGTTTGATAAGCTGAAAAGCGAGTCTAAATATTATATATGGGATGACCCATATTTATGGAGATGTGGCGCTGACCAGGTAATTAGATGGTGTGTGCCTCAATCAGAATTCCAGTCCATCTTAGAGGTCTGCCACTCATCTGAGAGTGGAGGACATTTTGGTCCTCAAAGAACTGCTAGAAAAATCTTAGACTGTGGATTCTGGTGGCCTACTCTTTTTAGGGACGCTGCTAAATTTTGTAGATCTTGTTTTCCATGCCAGAAATTTGGTAATATATCCAGGAGGGATGAGATGCCTCAACAGATTATGCTTTTCTGTGAAATTTTTTATGTTTTGGGCATTGATTTCATGGGTCCATTTCCAAATTCTAATGGTTATTTCTATATATTGTTAGCTGTGGATTATGTTTCCAAATGGGTGGAAGCAATTCCTACCTGCACTGATGATGCTAACACTGTTGTTTCCTTTGTGAGAAACCATATTATTTGTCGCTTTGGATCACCACGAGTAATCGTGAGCGATCAAGGCACCCATTTTTGTAACAGGAGACTAATAGGACTAATGAAGAAACATGGGATAATTCATAAAGTTGCAACAGCCTACCATCCTCAGACTAATGGGCAAGCCGAGGTGTCAAATAGAGAGATAAAGCATATCTTGCAGAAGATAGTCAAACTTCATAGAAGAGACTGGAGCACCAGGCTACAAGATGCACTCTGGGCATACAGAACAGCATACAAAACACCCATTGGGATGAGTCCTTTCTGCCTAGTTTATGGAAAAGCTTGTCATCTCCCTGTTGAAGTTGAGCACAAAGCCTTTTGGGCAGTAAAGGAATGCAACATGGGAATTGAAAAAGCCGGAGCTGAAAGGAAGTTGCAACTGCAGGAACTGGAGAACCTTCGCCTAGAAGCTTATGAGAACTCAAGACTATACAAGGAGAAGATGAAGGCTGTACATGATCAGCACATCAAGAGGAAAGAGTTCCAACCTGGGGACTTAGTCCTCCTTTACAAGTCTCGACTGAGGCTCATGCCAGGCAAGTTGAGATCGAGATGGGAAGGTCCATACAGAGTAAAGAAGGCCGAACCGTACGGAGTTTATCACCTAAGCCATCCTTCAAGCTCTGAACCCATCAAAGTTAATGGACATCGTTTAAAGCTGTACCATGGCGAGAAGCTGAAGAAGAACAAGGAGCTCGAGATCTTCCTCTTGGAAGATCCCCACATAGCCGAAGACTGAGCTAGTGGAGCGTCCAACTTACGGACGTTAAAGCAAAGTGCTAGGTGGGAGACAACCCACCATGGTATGATCGTTCTTTTCTTTATTTTTAGTTTTCTTATTCAATAACTCTTCTCTTCATTAGTACATTTCGTGCATCTGCATTTACATACTTTTATTTTAAAAAAAATCACCACGCGACGCGACCGCCTCGTTGACGCGTCCGCATCGCAAGGATATGGGAGACAATAATAATATGAACAGAGAGTTACACAGGAGCAGGGCTGGAGGCGTGCCAATGGCACAAATCACCCCATGCGACCGCGTCATATGGGAATAATGGCCTCCCACGCGACCACATGCCCCACGCGACCGCGTGACCAGGATTTCGACGTCAAAGTGGTGCACACCCGAAAGTTGTGCTAGAGTGGTGCTGGACTGGCGCTGGACGCGCAGTCCCTCTCATGTGATCGCGTGCCTCACGCGTCTGCGTCACATCCTTCTAAAAGCCCACTCACGCGATCGCATGTTCAACGCGATCGCGTCACTTAAAATTTGGCATTGTATGATTTTGAACAGAGAGTTGTGCGAGTGCGAGGCTACCCTCGCGCCATTAGCCTAAAAAGGGTCACGCGACCGCGTGACTGACGCGACCGCGTCATTGAGTTTAAGCGTAAGTCACGCGACCGCGTGCCCCACGTGACCGCGTCGCTTGCGCCGCACAGTTTTTCTGATTTGCCAATTATCTTATCTTTTTCTCCCCAAATCCTATTTTCTCTTTTCCCTCCTTATTTCTTCTCCCTCCCTTCCTCCCTTCTTCCTTCTCTCTTACTTTTTACACTTTCTACTCTCTCTCTCACCTCCATTAACAAGGTTTTTCTTTTTTTTCTCTCCTTACTTTTCTATTTTTCTTCTTATTTTTATATGTTATCTTCTTTTCTTTTCTTTTTACCTTCATTATTCATATTCTCTTTTTCTTTCTTTTTTCCTTTTTACTTGGTGTTATCAATTTATGTGAGTCATTATTTATTATTATATGCTTGTGGATTGTTGTTAATTTATTTGACAATTATATATTGCTTTTTAAGGGATTACTTGCATGTTCCAATTCTTATTTTCAAGAGCTCCTTCTACATGCATGCTATGTGTTTGTGAAAAAGCCCATATGGCATTATGAACTTCTCTACATTTTTCTACTCTAATATTCAATGCTTGCTTTTCACAAATTCCCTTTACTATTTTATTAATTGAAATTAATTGTCAATACAAATGTGATGGTTTGTTACGAGTGATGCTTGATCTATGCTACTCATGCCCTTTGCCGGCATGCCAATAACCACCTTGCATTCACTTGTCATCATATGCACTAGCTATTTTCCATTAACGAGTTTTCACATGTACTCATGAGCGTGTGTTAACTTTATTTACCTTTTAATGTGCATTTATAACCATCCTTTTCCATTCTCTTCCTTGCTCTATCTCTGTAAACTTAATTTACTTTCTCTTCCCTTTTTCAGGATGGGCACCAAGAAAGGAAAAGAGAAAGCCATTCCCAAATCAACAGCAAGGAGAGAAACGAAGAGAGCATTAGTGGCAGAGCCTTCTTCCACCGCAGTCAAGCCCTCAACAAAGAAAATTAAGAGGATTATAAAGGTTGATGATAAAGAAAGAGCCTTCCCAGCAAAGGACACTGCGCGATTCCCCAATCGCTACTGTGAGCAGATGTTCCCCATCCTGGTAGAAAGGAGTTACAATAACGAATACCTTCTTCTCCTCCCTAACCACATTGCTACATTTGTTGAGCCGCAGATTGCCCGAAGACAATGAGGTTTCCTACAAAGACAGCCAAGGCAGGTCAATCTTTCTTGGGTAGTCGAGTTCTACGCCAACTACCACTTACCAACCCTGCAATCTGTCTACGTCCGTCAGAAGAAAGTCCCGATTACAGAAGAGGCCATTCAAAAAGTTCTAAGTCTTCCCCCTGTTCCAGAAGGACTGGATGCCTTTCAAAAAGCTGCACTCAAGTGCCAGATGTACCAATTTGACTGGGATGCTGTTCTCAGAGTTATCGCACTACCTGGCAGCCGTTGGATCTACGGATACCATCGTACCCGCCCTAAGGGAATTTCGGCTTCAGCACTTACCTTGGAGGCTCGCGTATGGGCACAGATCATGTCCCATTACGTCTTTCCGAGCACTCATGAATCCTCCTTCACTGCAGACATGGCTGTTCTACTATGGTGCATCCTTATAGACCAGCCTCTGAACCTACCAAGTCACATCCGGAATGCCATGGGACACGTACAAATTGCGGACAATTTACCTTTTTCCGCCTTGATCTCAGATCTTGTCTCAGCCGCCGGAGTCTCCTACAGAGCTGGGGACACCAAAGCCATGCTCCCCCGGGATGATCAGTATGTCCCTAACGGGAAGTACCTTAGACTTCCAGCAGCCACTACCAGCCAGCCTACTAAACCAGTTGAAGATATTCCTTCTTCAACACCACAAGCACTCACTACTGATCAGCTGCTCCAGCAGATACTTGCAAGGTTGGATCGGCAAGAACACAAAGCTAAGATGAGAGAGCACCATAACAAGCGCCGATTCACATACCTCAAGGAGCTGATCATGGGAAAATTCAAGGACTCAGACACCCCGGACTCCACTTCCTTTACCAGCACAGGGAGCCATGATGGTCCCGACTGTGGAGATACTGCTACCAGCCCACCTTTATTCCTGACAGATGGCACCGAGGATGGTGCAAAGCCTTAAGTGTGGGGAGGTCGGTCAGTACCTGACTTCCGGAGGTAATTTCTCTTCCCTAGCACCAATAAATGAGGATATTTAGTTAGATTTTTCTTTTATAGAATAGGATAAATCACATAGTAATAGATTAGTTGCATGCATGTTCTGCTTGATTGAAAAGACAATGAGTTTCTTTTAAGACTCTATCTTTGGAACAAAATTTCACTAATTTTAATTAATTATTTTATGTTAAATTTGCTTGAAGTTGTATTTGGAAGATGATTTTTGAGCTAAAGAACACACAACCTATGAGATTTGAGCCTTTATGAATGGTTACATTATTTAACAATAATTATTTTATTCTTGTGTGTTTACTTCTCTATGATTGTAATCTACATTTTGTTTCATCCTATATGTCTAATGTTTATTATATTTATATGTTTGCACATGATTGAGGCAATTATTTGTTGAGCTTACTTGTCCAAATTAAGCCTACCCTTTCAATTACCTTTGTTAGCCACTTTGAGCCTTTAAATCCCATTTGTTCTATATTTTACCACATTACTAGCCTTAAGAAGAAAAACAATTATATATCCCAAATTGAATCTTTGGTTAGCTTAAGATAGAATTGTGTGTGTCAATCAAGTATGGAAAATTGTGGGAACAAAGGATAATAAGGGAATGAGTCATGATAATATAATGGGAATTTGGATACCTACTCATGTGAAACTATAAGAATTAAAAATCTATGTGCATTGATAAGCTATGTTTATGTTTATGTTGAAATAATAATAATAATAATAATAATAATAATAATAATAAATTAAAATAAAATAAATAAGGGGACAAAATTACCCCAATGTTGAATTAAGAATTCAAGGATCAATGCATGTATGATAAAATCAAAATAAAAGGTTGATACATGAGTATGGATGTGAAAGGAAAATTTTGGGTAGCTAGGTATGAATTCTAAAGTTATATAGAATATATATAGGTTATGTTAAAGCTTGGGTTAATTAAAGATTCAATTTATAAGCTTACTCAGCCATATATGCATCCTTATCCTTTCCTTAGCCCCATTACAACCTTAAAAAGACCTAATGATGTTTGCATTAGTATATTAAATGTTGTTGATTGGTTAGGAGAAGAACAAAAAAAAAATTTAGAGAGCATGATTAGAGAAGGATAGAGTGATGACCCTACACACTAGAGAGACTAGAGTGTACATACACCATCAGTGAGGGTTCCATGCTTGAATTTCTATGTTCCCTACTTTCATGAGCTATCTTCTTGCATTTTTATCTGTTCTTACTATATAAGAATTGAGTTAGTGAAATTTGATTTGTAATTATTTTGAAGAGCTTACTTACTTTTGATCAAGTGGACAAAAATCATATAGTTGCATTCATATATATAGCTTCCTAGGGACTTTAATTATGTATTTTTATTTCTCCTTTATTCTATCCGATGCCGTGATATGTGTGTTAAGTGTTTCAGGCTTTATAGGACATGAATGAGTTAGAGATTGAAAATGAAGCTTGCAAAAATGGAAGGAACACAATAAATTGAGGAGATGACCAGCGAGAAGCGACGCGGCCGCATGGCTCACGCGACCGCGCGAAAGAGAGGAAATCGCAGTGACGCGGCCGTATGGACGACGCGACCGCGCGGCATGGAATAGCACGAGTGACGCGGCCGCATGGGCGATGCGTCCGCGTGACATGCGCGATCTGCATAATCTGCAGAATCGCTGGGGGCGATTTCGGGCCTTATTTTGACCCAGTTTCCGGCCTAGAAAAGCAGACTAGAGCCAGAGAACATGCAGAAACCAACAACAACATTCATTCTGCATAGTTTTAAGTTTTTAGATCTAGTTTTTTTCTCCTCTAGGTTTTCTCTCTATACATTCATAGTTTTTAGGATTTGTTATGTTCATTGTTTTTGCATTGGGATATTGAGAAGAGTTATTGCCTCATCAAGACTTCGACATTCTAGTTCGTTCTCTTTACTTGTCTCTTACTCTTCCATGTTCCTTAATTTACTTAAAGATAGAAATAGCATTCCAACTTGTTTAACTTTTCCTTACTTAGTGAGGGACAACTAAACAGAATAATCCTCAATTATCAATTAATCTTGAGAGTACTGCAACAAGAATAGGGCTTCCAACTAATCAACTCCCAGTCAAGGCCTTTATTTAAATTTATATAAATTCTCTAATTTAATTTTCTGCCATTCAACTCAAACCTTTTTGAAAACATCTGATTAATAAAATAGCACACTTTTCTGCAACTCGTTGGGAGACGACCTGGGATCCATACTCCTAGTATTTTAATTTTAATTTCTGTGACACCCTTTTTAAATTGATAAAGCGGATTTCTGGTTGGTTGAGAACTATACTTGCAACGCATATTTTATAATCATTCTTAACTCACCAATTTCTGCCCGCATCAGTTATCCTCTAACAAATAAAGGAAAGTCAAGCGAGCAAAATCGACTTAAGTTCACAAGTCCTAATCAAAGACTAGATTTAGTGAGGCTCAAGCCAACTAGCAACTTTCATTCACCAATCAACAAAAGAATTTTGATAACTCAAGAGTCTTTAATTAATCAATCCAAGTCAGAAACATAAAAATATATTTTAAAATCTAACCAAGCATTTTATCAAATACTTGGAAGGCACAAAATAAAAGCATAGAAAAGTAATAAGAAATAGTAAAATCTAAGATTAAGAAATGCAAGGAATCAATAACCAACAATTAAAGAAAGAAGCAATAAATATGAAATATTTTAAATTGCATTAAAAGAAAATTGAATCTAACAAGAAGAGTTCATAAGCTAAATTGGGAAAATAAAGAAATCAACAAGAGAAGATAAACTAAGATACTAGAACAATAAAAGGTAGAAGAAAACTAAATTAAAGCAAGATAAAATTCTGAAGCTAAGAAGAAATAAGACTAAAAACCCTAAAAAGAGCTTCTCTCTAGAAACCTACATCTAAACCTAATGTGTAAATGAATGAAAAGTGATTCATTCTAGCTTCACTCTGCAGCCTCTTGTCTACATTTCGGGCCTGAAATTGGGTCAAGAGCAGCTCAAAAATTGCCCCCAGCGAATTCACTTTATTGATGCACGTGACACTTGTCACGCGTATGCGTCGATTGGACGAATTCCTAGTCACATATATGCATCAGTCACGTGTACGCGTCGGTTGCAGGATGGTGTAATCAGGCGTGCGCTTCAGCCACACGAGCACGTCAGTTCAAGCTTCTCAGACCTTCAATTTCTTGTGTTCCTTCCACTTTTGCATGCTTCATTTCCATCTTTTTAGCCATTCCTGCCTTATAAAACCTGAAATCACTTAACGCACACATTACGGCATCGAATGGTGATAAAATAGGATTACAAATTTGCAATTTTAAGGCCTAGAAAGCATGTTTTCAATCATAGAACAAAATTAGGAAGGAAACCTAAAAACATGCAATTTACATGAATAAGTGAGAGAATAATTAACAAAATCCACTCAATTCAATCCAAAATATATCATAAAATAGTGGTTTATCAATCTCCCCACACTTAAACATTAGCATGTCCTCATGCTAAGCTCAAGACTTATGCAATGGTAAGACTTATGCAATGCAACTTATCTATATAAATGCAACTACATGCTAAATACTTTTACCTACTTGGTTACAAGTAAGTAAATCTTCCAAGAGCAAACATGAACTGGAACAAAGAATCGAGCATCGAATCCTCACCTTAAGTGTATACACTCTAATCACTCTAGTGTTTGAGAGTTGATTCTCTCGGTTCTCTACTAATCCTACTTTCTAAGGCTTGCTCTTCTGCTACCAATCAACAAAAATTTAATGCATGAAAACACATATCAAGAGGACTTTTCAAGGGTTGTAATGGGGTTAGGATCAAAGTAGGAATGTATTTGGTTAAGTGGACTGAAATCTGAATCCTTGATTAACCTAAAATTCCCACCTAACTTAAAACAATCTATGTAATTACTATGCAAAACCTAACTACCCATTAACTATATTTTCTATATATTCATGCAACCCAAATTTGAGTACAATACATATGCATTGCTACCACCATGTACTTTGGGGGTATTTTGTCCCCTTTTTATTGCTTTATTTTTATCTTTTTTTTTTAATTTTCTTTTCTTTTTCTTTCTTTTTATTTTTCTTTTCTTTCTCAATGCATATGATTAAGATATTGAATATAAGATTATGTGCTCAACTATCTTTTTCATATTTTCACAAAAAAAAAACAATACCCAATCCCTAAACCAGATGTTCCCAACCCAATTTTCCCACACTTAAATCATGCATACTCTCACTAGTCTAAGCTAACTAAGGATTCAAATTAAGGACATTCATTATTTTTCGCTTAGAGTTAGTGATGTGCTAAAGTAAAGAATAAATGGGGTAAAATAGAATTAAGGACATTCAAATTAAGGACATTCATTGGTTTGCAAAGGATGATAACAGGGTAAGTCCATATGGGTATGTGAGCTATAGTGAAACAAAGGTCTCAATCATATAAGTGCATGCATACATCAAACAATGGAAATATAGAATCAAGCAAGACAAAGATCACAATTTTAGAGAGAACAACACACACCAAAATAAAATATTGGTTGATAAGATGCAACCAATCAAATAAGCTCAAAATCTCACTAGGCTTGTGTGTTCTAGCTCTAAAACCATGTTCCAAATTAAATTTCTTCAAGCAAGTTCAAAAATTTTAATTCAAATTGGTGAAATGCTCTAAAACAGTTTCTTGGAAAAGAAATTATTACTTCAACCAAGTAGTCCTAGTAAGAAAGAAGTGGCAAAATATGTATGAATTCTAACTAACATGCAATCTATCATGCAATGCAACAACTAACTAACAAAGAGGAGTAATAATTGGTGTTTGAAAGGGAAGTAGTTACCCACAGAAGTCGGTCTCGACCTCCCCACACTTAAATATTGCACCGTCCTCGGTGCATGTAAAGATGAATAGGGTTGCTACAACTGATGAACGCCTTCAAAAGATTGTGCGAAGCGACTTATTGTTCGCCCCATTTAGAAGCTTTGCCTTTTCCTTCTTGGTGGCCGGCCTATAATTATCATCACCCAATAATACAAAACAAGTCACGAAGCACCAAAACACTGCAAGAAATATTCAACAGTTAATTAAGAAAAGTCAATACCAATGGAAAGATAGCAAACTTTAAAAAAAAAAAGAAGAAACACAAAGTTAAAATGCAATGAATAAAAGTATGCAAATACAATAAGTAAAAGAGCATGAAAGAGAATAAAGATGAGAAGTTAAAGGAATAAAGAAGAAGAAAGGTAGAAAGAAAGAAGAATGAGAGAAGAAAGAAGAAGGAGAGAAGAAAGAAGAAAGAAATGGGAGAAGAGAAGCGACGCGTAAGCGTCGTCCACGCGCACGCGTGGATAGTAGAAGGAGGAGGCGGTGTGTACGCGTCAGTCACGTGTACGCATGAGAAGCAGAAAAGCAAAGGTGACGCATGAGCGTCGGTCACGCTTACGCGTGATATGTTTTCGTTCTAAATGCACGAAACTAGCAACATTCCATCACAACTCTCTGGTTTCTGTACCAGGTAAGGCAGCACTCAGATACGACGCGTGCATGTCGCGCACGCCCACGCGTGGGTGGTCAGAAAATAAGGTGACGCGTACGCGTCAGCGAGGTGTACGCGTGGGTTAGGTTGTGCACCTAGCACCCCACCCGCACAGTTCCAGCGCAACTCTTTGGTTTTTGTACCAGGGATTGCAGCATCAGCATACGACGTTTACGCGTCGCCCACACGCACGCGTGGGTTGCCGGTTTTATATATATATATAATAAACTAACAAGTTTAAACACAACTTAAACTAAATAAACCTAACTAAAATTGAAAATTCAACTTATTACCAATATAAATAAAAGGGAAATTAGAAAGAATTTACCACGGTGGGGTGTCTTCCACCTAGCACTTTTAGTTAAAGTCCTTAAGTTGGACATTTGGTTAACTCCTTGTCATGGTGGCTTGTGCTTGAACTCATCTTGAAACTTCCACCAATGCTTGGACTTCCAATAAGCTCCAACATTTCCAAAAAAATTCACCAAGCCTTAATGAAGTTCTTCACAAGTTTTGAGCTCCCAAAGTTGATCCTCTTGTATGCCGGGATCCCAAATCTTATTTCTACACCCGTCTTTAAGTTGATCATCATTGTTCCAATCGGGTGGCAAGCAATCCAAATTCTCAATTAAGCATCCAAACAACTTCTTACACCCAAGAAATCTAGCTCTACACCAACCTTTGCATTTTAACTTTGAGCTTTCCACCACAACGAACTGTGCATGACAACTCCAAATACTAACCATCTCCCTTTTGCTCTTAAAGCCACAAAGAGCTCTAAGTTGACCATCCATCTCAAGCAAACCATATTCAAGTGGGAAAGTAAAGTTTAAGGATAAGAATTTCACCCACTTGAATGTTGTGTTGGATGGTAATGGCTTGGGGAGAGGTGTTTTTAATGATCTTGCAAGCTCCACTCTCTTGTGCTCTTTCTTGACTCCTTCTACCTCTTGGCAAGCTTCTTCAACTTCAACCTCTTTCTCTTGGTACCTTTCTTCAATTTCAATTCCTTGCTCACCAATTTCTTCTATACATTCCTCATTGTTCAATTCATGTGTTGGAGGTTGTGCTCTAGCCTCCTCAACATTAATTTCACAACATAATGAGGAAGGTTCAACAGTCTCAAATAACACATTAGTTGGTGTGGAATCATTGTCAATAAGAGAATTTATCGCTTGCTCAACCTCTTCCAATCTCTCATCATCCATAATATGCTTAAGAGGTTTCACATTATCCTCTACAACATCAAATTCATGCTCAATGGAAGAAGGTTCAACAACTTCTACAACATCATCAATAGCATCACTTGGTGTGGAAGTGTTCTCAAGCTTGGAATCCACCTCTTGTGCAACTTCACCTAGGTCTTCAACCACTTCTTCTTCTTCAACAATCTCCCTACTTTCCACTTGTTGTACAACACACTCCATTTCCTTGTTCTCATGTTGAGATTCTAAAATCTCCTTCATGCTCCTCTCGTCGGTTGATTTTTCACATTCATCCATGAAAATACATTGCTTGTGACATGTATCCCATGAGTCAATTGAATTTTAGCAATGTTAGACATGATAGTTTTGCGCGACCTTTGGGCTTCCTCTTGCTCTTTTTTACAGATGATTGCTTGGAGCCGATCCATTGCTTCCTTGAGACGATCCATTGGCTCTTGTTCCATTGGGCTAACATAAGTAGGATCATATTACTTTTGGAATGATGGATATGGACACTCTTCTATGGAGGGTTGTGGTGGAAAAAGAGTTCATCTTGCGGTTGAAAAGAAGATGCATTAAAGTTGGGAGGTTGGAAGGTGCTTTGGTTGTTGGTAGAATGTGGAGGTAGATAGGATATAAGCTCTTGGAGGGTAGAGGTGAAACCGGTGAGGGTATAGGTGAGTGTGGTTTAAAGCTCTTGTTGCTCTTGAAGAATGACACCAAGTGTATCATCCATAGGAGCTTGGTTGGAGGGAAAAGAAGGGTTGTGAGGGTAATGATGTTGGAATTGTGGTGGTTCAATGGGTTCTTGTTCACAGGGCTCATATGGTGGTTGGTATGGGGGATATGGATTAGGGTCATATGGAAGTGTTTGGTAGGATGAGGCTTGTGAGTATGGTTGAGGGCTATATTGAAGAGGGGTTCATAGGCATATGGTAGTGGTTGTTGGTAGTCACAAGGAGGTCCACCATAGCCATTAGATGGGTATGCATCAAAGGGTGGTTCTTGCTCATAGTATGTTGGAGGAGGTTGTTGCTAAGAAGGTTGTCCATAAGCCTGAGGCTTATTCCATCTTTGATTGTCCCATCCCCGATACATGTTCTCATTGTAGCATCCATTTCCTACAACATAATTTGAACCAAATTCATAGCCAAAGGGGTGAGAATTCATAGTAACAAGAGAAAATAAAAACAAAAACTAACAAGAAATAATAAAAATAAACTCCTAAAACTAGCAACAACTAACAAAGAAACGAAAAGGCAAACATATTCACAATATTCACAATAACCAATAATAAGGCAAACATTTGCAATTCCCCAGCAACGACGCCAAAAACTTGATGAAAGAAAATTGTCGGTAAAGAATTTCTCAAAATAACTTCGTTGCAAGTATAGTCCTAAACCGACAAGCAATCCTCGGTCAATGTTTAATTAGGTTGTCACAAGTACAAACCCCAATAAAAATAAACCGAAGTATTCAAACCTCGGGTCGTCTCTCAAGGAATTGCAGGGAAGTGTGTTTACTATTGGTTATGATGTACTTCTTTTTGGGGTTTTGAAATAAGAAACAAGAAAATATAAATTACGAGAAAAATAAACTAACAACTAAGAAATGTCCTAGAAAGGATTGAGAATTGAAATTCCTATCCTCATTATCATCATCAATTGTGATGGTAAGTGCAAATCGCCTTCACTTAGTTATCCTCTAACAAATGAAAGAAAGTCAAGCGAGCAAAATTGACTTAAGTTCACAAGTCCTAATCAAAGACTAGATTTAGTGAGGCTCAAGCCAACTAGCAACTTTCATTCACCAATCAACAAAAGAACTTCGATAACTCAAGAGTCTCTACTTAATCAATCCAAGTCAAGAACATAAAAATCTATTTTAAAATCCAACCAAGCATTTTATCAAACACTTGGAAGGCACAAAATAAAAGCATAGAAAAGTAACAAAAAATAGTAAAATCTAAAATTAACAAATGCAAGGAATCAATAACCAATAATTAAAGAAAGAAGCAATAAACATGAAATACCTCAAATTGCATTAAAAGGAAATTGAATCTAACAAGAAGAGTTCATAAGCTAAATTGGGAAAATAAAAAAATCAACTAGAGAAGATAAACTAAGATACTGGAACAATAAAAGGTAGAAAAAAACTAAATTAAAGCAAGATAAAATTCTGAAGCTAAGAAGAAATAAGACTAAAAACCCTAAAACCTAGAGAGGGGAGAGATCCCCTCTCTCTAGAAACCTACATCTAAAACCTAATGTGTAAATGAATGAAAGTGATTCATTCCAGCTTCACTCTGCAGCCTCTTGTCTACATTTTCGGGCCTAAAATTAGGTCAAAAGCAACCCAGAAATCTCCCCCAGCGAATTCACTTTACTGAGGCACGTGACGCTCGTCACGCATACGTGTCAGTCACGCGTATGCATCGGTTCCAGGATGGTGTGATCATGCGTGCGCTTCAGCCACGTGTGCGCGTCAGTTCCAGCTTCTCAAACATTCAATTTCTTGTGTTCCTTCCACTTTTGCATGCTTCTTTTTCATCCTCTTAGCCATTCCTGCCTTATAAAACTTGAAATCACTTAATGCACACATCATGGCATCGAATGGTGATAAAGGAGGATTACAAATTAGTAATTTTAAGGCCTAGAAAGCATGTTTTCAATCATAGCACAAAATTAGGAAGAAAACTTAAAAACATGCAGTTTACATGAATAAGTGAGAGAATAATTGACAAAATCCACTCAATTCAATCCAAAATATATCATAAAATAGTGGTTTATTAGAAATCATACATGTATTTTCGTAAAAATATAGATCAACCTTATTCATAGAACAATTTTATGTAGAAATACATTTACTTTTTATGGTAAACTCTTCTTACAACACACACTTACAACTTCAACACAAAAATACACTCCTATAAAATTACATATAATTTTATTTATAAAAACATCTAACAACTTAAAATTCATATAAATATCCACTCACATACTCTGGAAAATAAACACATGATATATAGCTTTATTCATGAAACACATTTATGTCACTTGAAAGTCATTCACATTTCTTCATGTAATAATACATGGAACTTATTCATCACAATGCACTAACAGAAAAGAAATATCCTTTTATTTTAAAATATTTGTTGTCTTAATGTGATCCACTTGTCTTGCTTCATTTTGAATCCCATGAAACCTTGCAAACAAATTTCATGAACTACTATAGTAGTCATTTGCTAAAAAGTAAAATAGCTTTAAGGTTGAATAATATTGCTTTACTCATTTTTATTAGATACACCCGTTAAATTGCACCCTTTGTTATTATATAAGACAGGTGATTTACATAACAAGTTTCACACCCAATCCAACTATAAAGATATATATGAGAACTAATATTAAGATAGCTCGTCAAGCAATACTTACAAAGAAGGTTGTTACCTTGATTTAGTGATTATGTTAATTCAAGTCTTCTTCTTCCTGCTTAGTTGAGTCACCATCATTTTCTTCTTCATCTTTTTCCTAATAAGTACAATTACATAATCACTTAGTACATATATTTAGCAAAAGTGGAAGGAAGAAAAAAAAAGAAATATGAGATTATGTGAGAAGAGATAAAGAAAATGTGTAAAGTGAATGTTGATTTATATAGTAGATATAAGAAAGAGTAAATATAAAAAGTGAGAATGAATTAGAATTTAACTCAATTTATATCTATTAAAAAGAAGTTATTAACATTGAAAGCATAAAGTAACCTATAATAAGAATCTTATAGCATAAGAGAAGGTGCAAGTTATGTTATTATTGTCCATTCATCACATAATAAATTATAAGAATAGTAACAGATCTTTTTATTTTATAAAAAGATTAAAAAATATTTCAAATAAGAATAGGAAGATTAAAAGATAATTTAGTTAGATAAATTGTGTTCAAGTTGTGTGAATTAGCCATTAAAGTTGACGTGGTAGAATAGTAGAAGCCTACAAAGCTAAGAATGAATCTAGAGGCTACCTTTAGCTCTCTGTTAATATATTGCCCATTCATTAAATGATAAATTATAAGAATAGTAACAGATCTTTTTATTTTGTAAAAGGGTTAAAAAGTATTTCAAATATAAATTGGAGGATTAAAAGGTAATTTAGTTAGATAAATTTTATTCAAGTTGTATGAATTAGCCACTAAAACTGATGTGTCAGAATAGTAGAAGCCTAGAAAGTTAAAAATGAATCTAGAGGCTATCTTTAGCTTTCTTTTAATATATTACTAATATATTACCTAAGAAGTAAAGAGATAAGAGAGAGAACCTAATTCTGCAGATTTTCATATTATTATACCTTGTGCAACAAAATCAATAGTAGAAGCTCAATTTCATCATGTGTATACTCATAAGAAGTTCAAGGACGTTCAATCATAATTTAGAGGAAAGGTGAATTGTATCACAAGATCGATGAAGTGCACTCTAGGTTTCACGGCATATGAAGTTTTAGAACATATTTCAAACTCGACATTCAATAAGTTTATGGTTATATATACGCGATATCATATGAAGTAAAATTCTAATGCTTATTATTTGAGTCAAGAGGTACATTGTGTCATTATTGTTTGAGTGTGTTAAGCTTTGAGTGAGTAGATAAAGTTACATCAAGATATATATTGGAACGTTGGAGTAACAATGTAAAGAGGAGGCACACATATCAAGAACAATCATGATGAGCCTTTATTGGAGCCAAGAAGTAGGAGATTTGATGATTTGGTATTTTGTTCACATAATATTTGTGAATTTGTATCAGAATCTGAGGAGTTGATTGCGATTCTACACTGCGCTTATGATAATGTGATGGCTGAGATGTAAAAATATAAAGCCAAAAATAAAGAAAAATATTTCTTATCACATGAAGATGTTTTCTTGGATGAGATTAATGACCTTCAAAGCCCACCACATATGAGAACAAGAGGATGTCTCAAAAATAAATTGGGATCAAATAACAAAAAATAGATTACAAATGTATCAAAGAAAAAGAAAAAGAAAGCTCTAAGTGAAGTAAAATTGATGTACTTTGATTAGGTAAAATTGTGTTTGTGCATCTTAATACTTGTATTAATATATGCTTTACTTTTGGCAGTTGAACCTTTTAGATGGTGGATCAATAACACAACCGAATTTAAGCCTTTAATATGGACAAATTATGAATTATCAATTTAGAGATTCAATGCAATAAGATAATATTTTCGGTGTATAGTTGAATGATACTCAGTGTTGTGGTCGAGAATTTTGGTGTTGTTCTTTTAATGTTTTTCTTTTAAAATGATATTGAGCTTTACTTTCTGAATTTTGTGTTGTATTAATGAATTTAAGGTGACACGTTTTATTATTTTTAGTGTTATGGTGTTTATTCAATAGTAATTTTTAGTTTGCAATTACTTTCTGCAATTGTGTCGTTGTAAATAGTCTTAGGTGGCAATGTTAACAAGCATGCGAATAGCATTGACATTAGCACAAAAAGCTAACATCATATATCCAAAAAGCACCAAAATCAAGAATAAATTTTAATGGTAGTAGAGCTTACTATAATATCCAATATGACATAGTATACCAGTTCTTCAAATCTTTTACATTTTTTGTGTTGAGAACCTAACACGTTGTGGAGACCACCTATAAAAACAAAGGACCTAAATTATTTACATGTATGACAAAAAAAACTCATAAGAAAAACCATAGGAACTATTAATGTTATGACACAAGAATTTACCACATTAATTACAAATTTTCTAGGTTTCTAAGACATGAAGTAATATCTAGCTCCCTCAAATTGAAATTCATGGTTCAACAAGAATATGATTTTTACTCATTGCTCTTCCCTATCCTTGTTATTCTTTGATTGTGTGACCAAATGATAACACTTTTTCTTGAGTTCCTCTGTTATTTTCTTTTCTTTTACCGGAGTCTTGAACTTATCAAGGAAGTTCAAACTTAGCTGCACATCTTTATGTTTTTGTTGTGAATTTATCTCCTTAGCATAGTCCAATGCTGCTGCAATTTCAACATCCATCACCTTAACTAAATTTTCTATCTCTTCAACTAACAAATGGCTCTATTGGGTTCTAGTTTTTGGTAATTTTTTCATGTTGGCTAGTGGCTCATCTTCTTATATAATGGTAGGTTCAGTGCTTGATTGACTTATGCCAATGTTAAATGATGATGCAGAAAAGTTAATATCTAGTGCAACATTAGCAACCATCAATAATCTAGCTTTTACATCTTGACCTTGTGGAGGATTACAAGATGATACAGGAAATTGTTTAAAATAACTCAATAATATGAAGCAATACAACAAAGAATAATTGATGGAATAACACTAAAACTAGTAAAAAAAAATAAGTAGAACTTATGCATTAAGATATTCTTCTTGCTGACATTTTTTTGGCAGAGATTTCCTAGAAGCTTGTTGTTGTCTTGTTGATGTTGTGGAGGAATGGAGGTAGAGGTTTCTCCTTATATTCACTCTTGTTGATGATCCTTTGGAGGAACAATTGCTTAAAGTGGCACTCTAATGAAAGCAAACAATAAATAACTTAATATTGAGTAAACATTTAGGTGAGATACTAAACACATTTCAGTGTCAATGAGTAATACTTTAATTCAAAATATCATTAACGCAATAACACTAAATAAAATACGCACATTCACTAGAATAGGAAAGCAAATTAGAAAACTCACATATTCAGGGGTTCACTCTAAGTTTGTTTTTGAACCACAAGCATATGTTCTTCAGGACCAGGCTTACTCCTGAGATTAATAGTTGGGCAATTCATCCAAAACACAAGATTTTTTTCTAAGAAAGATATGAATATGATCTAAATGATACCAAAATTGTGCATTACAAATTTAGAGATTCAATGCAATAAAAATATAAATTTTGAATTTGTATATTCTGATGAAAATATTTAGGTGGGTTACTAAATAAAATTTGGTGTCAATTATTAGAAACATCTTTTTTTTCTATATCAATCAACAAAACTTCAATTGAAAATATCAGTAATTCAATAACATTAAATGAAATATGAATGTTAGAAAGGGTAAGAGATAGCATTAGAGAAAGGGATTATGTATATTCAAGTTGTATCAAATGATACAACAAAGAAGGGTGTTTATAGGTGCTAAGAGAATCAAAATAATAAAGATGCAATATCTTATAATAAATATTCATATATGCTAAATAATGCTAATTGATCTAATTGATCCTAATTATACTCTAACATCCCCCCTCAAACTCAAGTGACAACTTGAGTTTGAAACTTATTAAAACAACGAAATAAAAAAATGATAATAGAAGGGTAAGAGACAGAAATAGAAAAAGAATTTGCGTATATTCAAGTTGTATCAAATGATACAATATAGAAGGGTATTTATAGGTGCTAAGAGAATCGAAATAATAAAGACGTAATATCTTATAATAAATATTCAGATATGCTAAATAATACTAATCGATCTAATCGATCCTAATTATACTCGAACATCCCCCTTCAAACTCAAGTGACAACTTGAGTTTGAAACTTATTTAAAATAACGAAATAAAAAATGCATAAACTGAAAGAACAAGTGCAGATGAAACTGCCGAAAAGAAGCGCAGACGGAACTGCCACAAGAAAGCGCAAACGGAACTGCCACAAGGAAACGCATACGAAATTGTCACAAAGAATACAGACAGAACTGCCAGAAGGAAACGCAAATGGAACTGCCATGAGAAAACACAGACGGAACTGACGAAAGAGAGCGAAAACTATATGGTTTCTCCATGAGAATATGTAAGCAGCGGATGACAATGGTGTTTGATCATTCGACTTGGAAGACACAAGACGGAGAGAGGCTAGTCGATGAGGTGAAAAAGCATCAAAGAAGGGACAAAAGACAAGAAAATGGAATAGATGAAAAATATGAAAAATATGGTGATTTTACCAAAAGAAAAATATAACATATCCTCTTTAAGGATGATACCATGTCTCTGATACTATGTTAGAAAGGGTAAGAGAGAACAGTAGAGAAAAGGATTATATACATTCAAGTTGTATCAAATGATACAATATAGAAGGATATTTATAGGTGCTAAGAGAATCGAAATAATAAAGACGTAATATCTTATAATAAATATTCAGATATACTAAATAATGCTAATTGATCTAATTCCTCCTAATTATACTCTAACAATGAACATTCATTAACTAAAAGAATAATTTACTTACTTGTCAGATTCTGGTGCATCTTCCATTCTTGCTTTCACCTGGACTTCTTTCTTGGTGGGTATGTTCTTCCTCCATTCTTACTTCTTCAACCTGAACATCTTCCTCCATAGCGTTAGCTTTCTCTAGTCTCTCTTCATGCATTTTTAACCTGAAAAGCACTAAAATTATGTCAATACAGCACCACAACTATTGAATCAAAATACATAAATTTTGTTAGAGTAAAAGATAAATAGGTCCCTGACCTTTTAAAACGCGGACATTTTCGTCCCTCAAGATTAAAAAATACATTTCGATCCCTCACGTTTTAAAATGGCAGACAATTATACCCCTCCGTCCGTTTTGGGCCAAAAAGGGCAACGGAGCCAGCTGACATAGAGAGGTAGAGAATGACGTGTCCGTTACACTTGCTGAAGTGGATTGGGACGAATTTTTACTGAACAAATTCGTCCCTTAAGTGCAAAACAATTATTCTTCCCTTATTGCTGAAATTAGCACAGAAACAATTATTCACAAGTTAAATGTGAACATACAATTTAGGATCTAATCCCAATTCTGAATCCTCTTTCTTCAACCTCATAATAAAACATTACTCTTATTAATTCACCCACTCACATAACAAAAGAAAAGCCTATACAATAATCAATGCAAGCCACCAAGAACTGAATAAGTGGGTTGAATCATTGCAAAAAGCACCTTTGACCATCCAAGAGGAAAACAGAACAGATCATGCCACTCAACTCTAAAGGATGAAGGAACAAACCTAAGGTACAAACTCAGAATTTCTAAGAAACAACCAAGTTGAACATTCATAAATACTAAAACACGTAAGAATGGATCCATGTATTCATTTCAAATTTATATTTAAGAGTTCAAATTAAAAATAGAGCACAAAATCATTTTATCAAAACAAAATCAAGCAACTAAGAATCATAAAAGTTACATTACATAAGAAATAGAAGAAAGTATAAAAAAAATCAAGAATAGAAAATCACACAATAATCACCATGAACAACCGAGAGAGAATAAGTAAATACATCTTTCAACTAATGGTGCAATTCATCAAGCATGTTAAACGCAGTCATGTAAAGAAAAAATATATTGACCAAACGCATCAATTTATCATCTCCGTGAATACTACGATAAGATCAAGAGAAACTATAACCAAAAAGAAAACACCTACGACAAGTTAAGAGGAAGAAAGAAGCGAACCAGAGAGGCACAAAGAGAGATAGAGAGGAAAAGCGAGCGGCGACTGAGATGGCATAGCGACGACAGAGACTATGGTGACTGAGGGGCTTAGCATGAGCCACACCTCCCAAAGTGTTTCTAGGTCTTGTGCATGAAGAACCCCCCACTCACCATGGACGATCGCACAAGCAGCAGGCATGGCTTCCACCTTGCATTTTGATGAAATAGGGCTCACTCATGCTTACGGCGTCGTTTTGCACTTAAGGGACGAATTTGTCCACTAAAAATTCTTCCCAATCCACTTCAGCAAGTGTAACGGACACGTCATTCTCTACCCCTCCATGTCAGCTGGCTCCGTTGCCGTTTTTGGCCCAAAACGAACGGAGGGGTATAATTGTCTGCCGTTTTAAAATGTGGGGGATCGAAATGTATTTTTCAATCTTGAGGGACAAAAATGTCCGCATTTTAAAAGGTCAGGGTCCTATTTGTCTTTTACTCATTTTGTTATAATGAGAACTTACAAGGCTGTAAACTCTTTTTTTCTTTTTTTATGCATTTTTTTCTTAAATACATAAATTTCTTGTGTTTTTTTCTTAAGAAAAAAAGATATAAAATTATAGGTTATCAACCAAGATATTCAGATTAAAAGCACATATGCTACATCTAGGGTAGCAGAATAACTTTATATTTAGAAAATAAAGAAATGATAAGAGAAATTATATGGGATCAATTGCTACATTTACAGACCCCTGAACACATACACAATATCATTTTCACTCGCGAAATTTACAGGTGGTATTTTAAGGATAAAATAATTATTATTCAGTAAAATTAGAGAAATTACAACAACTTTTAGGAGATTTTAACAAAGAAAGAAAAATAAAACAATATAAGATATTGAATCTTGCGCTTCTGAAGAATCAAGACGAACTTCTATTAAGTCTTGCCACTTTTTGGTTGTTCAGGCTAAATAATCTTTCTTTTTTCTATATTTTTTTGGAGCATCTTTTTTTGGTTTTCGTCCTAGAAAAGCACAAAAATATTAGATAAATAAACACAATACATATTTATAAATGACACCGAAAAGTAACACTTACTCTTCTGCCGGCTTATCATTTTTTTCTTCATCCTTCTTTTCGGGTTTTTTTTGTTTCTTCTGTTTTTCTTCTCTCTGACAATACAAAAAAAATTGATAAAAAATAAAATATATTTTTAAATAAATAGATAGTTTCTCAATCTTACTCATAAGGAGAATCAATCTCTATTTTTTAAGATGAATCAACTATAACAAGTTTCTTCTTTTCGTACATTTTCTTTTCCTGCTTTTTATCCTTCTTTTCTATCTTATTATTTTCTTCTTTTCCTTGTCTCAACTCTGATTGTTTTTTGAGGCCCTAAACCAGAAAGTTATTTAATTAACAAATAATGACACCAAAAGTTTTTTTTAAGTTACCATTTCATCTTTTGCCTCACGATCACTCCTCTGAACCAATCTCTTCCTTGTCCAAGCAACCAACAATGGTTTGAGTGTTCTATCCACTAGTGTATTAATAAATTTATATTCGTTAAAGTGTACAATCATCAATGCGAAAAGACACCCATCAACTGAGTATTTGTTCTCATTCTTGTGACTTCTGATTGCTTTAATCAGGAAGTTGAGCAGATGAGTAGTCCAATTCTATTCCTGTGTGTTGTCAATAACGAGAATTGCTGGCATGTGAATTGAAAAAACTTTGCTCGCTGTTGTTTGTAAAACCCTAAAATTAATAAATAATTAGCCAATAAATTAATTATTAATCTAAGAAATTAAAAAATGGAATTTTATAGTTTAATGAGGTATAGCTAATTAAAATAAGAATTTTGACACTAATTTTAAAGAATTTGGCGCAAGATTGGGTCGAACGGGTCGAATCGAGTGAGCCGGACCCGTATTGGGCCCAAGGCCCAACTCAAAGCACTAATACCCATTTCCCTTCAGCTCATTTCCCTTCAGCCACACCTTGAAACACGTTGGAAACTTCAAGAGAGGGAAGAAGAGAGTTTCAAAACCTAACCCTCCAATCAAATCCAAATAACTTTTGATTTGGAGCTCCGATCACCGCACCGTTTGTGGCCATGCGACCGCAGCGTCGAGTTCTACAAAGCCCAGTTCTTGATTAGGTATGAAACTCACTTCTAATTTTTAGTTTACTTCTCCCCAATTTTGAAACTCAGTGTGAATGCATGTTAAATTTTGTATGATTTCGGTGTTTAGGTTTGAATTAGCTTGTGGGTTTTGTTGGGTTTAGCTCCCTTGGATGTGAGTAAGGTAAGCTTCTTCAATATCTGGGTGTAATGTTGAGTAAGTGAATTCGATGTTAATTATAGTGGTAATTATGTTGTTAGATTAGAAATTGGTTGAGAAGTGGAATTAATTTGAGGATTTGGAAGTTTGAGATCGATTTTGGAAGCTAGGTTCGTTGGTGAGGAACTGTGTTGATAAGCTTATGGTGTAGGAACACTTGAGGTGTTCCGGGTTTATCGAAGAATCAGCCAAGGTATGGTTTCGATTTCTCGTAACTAAAATATAACGTGTCGTGAAAACTTAGATTAGTTGAGCGTAGGATAAGAATTGAATTATTGATGTTGTTGATAATTGTGATGAATTGATATGTATAAGGATTAGTGAGTTTGAGGTTGTTGTTGGTGCTATAATGGTTGTCATGTTGGTATATGTGTTCGATGGAGATAATTGGTGATGTGTATGATAATGATAATGATGATGATGTATATTGAACTTGAATTGTTGGATATGGCAATGATGATGTATATATTGAGAATGTTGTGTTGAATTGAATGTGGAATAGTTGAGTTGGTTGTTATTTGGCATAAGAAAGTTAATGGGGTTGATGATGTATATATGTATGTGAGTTGTTGATATGGCTTTTGTTGTTGTTAGAAATGAATTATTGTGTGGGAGTGATTATATATGTGAAGTTGGTGTAATGTGGATTAAAAATGCGGTGTATTGAGGAGTGTTTGGAATTGGTTTGATATGGTTTGGTAAGTTTTAAAAAGGGTGGAACTTGGTTTGTTGAAAAATTGAGGTTCAGTAATCTTTGAGATTTTTTATGAAAACTTGATTTTTCGTCGAAATTCGGTGAGCCATAACTCGGCTTCCGAACTTCCAAATAGTTTCAAACTTATTTTATATGAAAATTAGGTTCGTGAAGTTTACGCCGTTCGAAGAACGGATGAAAAATGTTTTCAAACGAGAAAGTTATGTGCATCGAGAATTCGGTGTGCAAAACTAAAATTCTATAATACGCGACACTGCGCACGACGCGACCAACCTTTTGGTTTTGGGAATCTCGCGTATGCAAGCAAGGTGCTTCCGTACGCGAATAGGGAAAACCCACCTATGTGTACGCGTGGCACACGCATACGCATGACCCCTGAAAACAGCAAAGTGAGTTTTGTGTTTTAAAATATAATTTTGAACTTTTAAACCTCAATTTTTACTCTTTTAGCTCCTAAACCTTAGTTGTATGTTGAGTGGTGAGAAGAAGGAAGGGAGAAATGAAACCTTAGAGATGAAGAAAGTTTGAAAAAAAATGAAGGAATGAACAAATGAATGTAAGGGAAAATGAAAGAAGAAGCATTACTGAAATATGATTGATGATTAAATGATTAAGATTAATTGAGGAAGCGTGAAAATGTGGCGAGTATGTTGGAGATGCATATATGATTAATGAATGAATGTGGTAAATAAATCATGATGGAAAATTTTGAATGTGAGTATGCTTGTAATTTATCTCTCTGGTTGTAAGGGTGACAGGGCACCGATACCCTCTGATGGTGACAGGGCACAGATACCCTCTGATGGTGACAAGGAACAAATACCCTCTAATGGTGACAGGACACATATTTCCTCTAATTATATTAAGGCGCAATAGAGAGACTGTGCCCGGGTTAGCTACCGGATATGTCAGATTGGCTTTTTAACCAACAGATGAGACTCATCAGCCATAGGACAGGCATGCATCATATGCATCTATGTGTTTGTTTGGTGTGCTTTGTTTGAAATGCCTAACTAATTGCATAAACTACTTTCTACCTATTTATCTGTTGTATCTAAATCTTAATTGTCATTTCCTTGCGTGTAATATCTGTGTTTGAAACAAATGATTCCAGTGGTAGTTGGAAGGTTCGGAGGAGTTAGAAAGGGGAGTATTAGATAGAATGAAGATCCTTAGTTAGTTGCCTAACCTAATTTTGGTTTATCTATGTTTTTATAAGATTAAATCATATGTCGAAAGTTCTAGGATCGCCTTCGGCCTTCCCCACACATTATATGTTGGAGATGTGGGCACTGTTACCATGCTGAGAACCTCTGGTTCTCACCTTATACATATTTTGTGGTTTTCAGATGCAGGACGTGAGGTACCTTGCTGAGGTATTCTGGAAGCTTCTTACAGCGAAGATCTTTTGTATTTTGGACTCTACTTTTAGTTATTATGTTTTTATGTAGACACTTATTATTTTCACCAATTATGTATATGATGTATTACTCCTCTTAGAGGTTACTTTAGAGAATTCGGTTATGAAAACTGTATTTTGTGCAGATTTGGGGACTCTCTCTTGTACATATGTATATATGCTTATGTGCTTTGGCCGGTTTATCTTCACGAACCGAGTCAGAAGCTTTGTTATTTGTATCTTGGAACTCCTTAACATATAACTATGTTCAGCTTACTCTTATCTTGTTTCGGTTACGCTATTGTTGACGTGAATGTTGCGCCTTTTTGATTTAACGCTTTTGCTTTAACTTTTCATCAAAGGCTCCTAAATAAAACTTTTTTCAACTATATATATATATATATATATAATTTTACTTTTAGAGGTCGTAATACCTAACCACCTCTGTTTTATGACTTAAACATAAGACTCTGTGTGGTAGGGTGTTACATTGTTGGCAACAAGATGCACTTCTAGATGAAAAGAATGAATGTTTTCTTGAATATCAGCCGATTTTCATCTCCATCCACACTCATTTTCAACAATTTTTTTTTGTTAAAAATGATAAAAAAAATCGTTGAATCTTTCGATAGTCTCCTTTTGCTCTTCAGTAATATTTTTATTTATAAGTTTTTTTAGAAAACAATCTCCTATAATAGCACCGAAATAGGTTAACAACACCTAAAAATAATAACACAAAAATTTACCATTTGCATTTAAACCCACAACATCCCTTATCTTTGTAGGGATGATCTTGATATTCCCATACTGTGTGTTTAAGAAGATTTTATATAAATCGAAGGAACGAGCTTGTTCCATTAACAGATTGTCGGCGACATTTAAGCTAGGGATATGGCTCAAAGCACCATATCCCATTTTATCCACAAGAGCTTTCTTCTCTACACTTATTTTATTGAATATCTCAAATATTATTCTTGTAGAGCACCACAAATCGTGAGTTTTCTGCAAAGAATTAAAAAGTATGTTATATAATATATATATATATATACAAGATAAAACCCCAAAGGCCCAAAAGACAGCTTACAGAACTTGTTTCTCCAAAAATCGACCTCTAGGAGGGATATAACATGATATTTATATACACTGGAGATATTTAACTATGTACATATGTATCTAAACCAAAATGAAACCCCAAACAGGTAGAGTTCTTCACTTGCAGAAAGCTTCCAGTATGCCCCAGCGAGGTGCCTCAGGTCCTGCATCTGAAAACCACAAAATATGTATGGGATAAGAACCGGAGGTTCTCAGCATAGTAACAGTACCCACATAACTAACATATAAGGTCCCGGGAAAGCCAAAGGCGATCCTAGAACTCCGACACTTAGATTATAAAACTTAAAGATTTAACGCGGAAAACCATTAACGGGGGTGGTCCTCTAAGGTTCTAAACTTAATCAAAATGTAATAAAACCCTCAAATCCCCCGCCTTTCTGCCAATCCTCCAACTCCGGTGTACAGACAAGCAAAATAGACGAAACAAGCACATATAGAAAGCATATATAACAAGTAGGCAATTAGCAATTAGCATGAATAAACAACTAAGGAAGCCAAGACAATTCACACTCAAACAACACATACAAATACACATGATGCATACCTTTTCTACTGGTCGTGAGCTCACGCATCGGTTACTTTGCCAGAACTCGATACATCCGGTAGCTAACTCGGATATCGTCCTCTTAAAAACCAGTGGGCGATACACCACCACAAACCCCACTTGGCGGGCAGTACACCACCACAAACCTCGCAAGATCTTCAATTGGGAAAACAACACACATGTGGGTGGTAAACCATCTCAAACCCTACAAAGCATTTTCTTTTAAAAACATGTGGGCGGTAAACCACCACGAACCTCACAAAGCATTTTCATTTAAAAATATGTGGGTGGTAAACCACTATAAACCCCATATAACATTCACTTTGAAAAACACATGCGGGCGGTACACCACCACGAACCCCACATGACATCTCGACACTGGGCAACCGATAAACCACCACGAACCTTGCTAGGTCAATACTCAAAACAATTTCATTTTCAAATTCATTATAACTCATTCATTCATATCATATTCATCACATACATATCACCTTTCTGCACTTCTCATTTCCTAACTCATTATGTCTCAAGCCTTTTTCACTCCCAAGTTACGCTTCCTTTCAAACTTCATTTTGTCACTAAACACACAACCAAGGTTAAGGGGCTAAAAGAGTAAAAATAGAGGTTTAGAAGTTCGATATCATGTTTAAATCACCAAGTACATGTTGCTGAAAAATAGGGTGTGTACGTACGCACACTTGTGTGCATGCGCACACTTGTACAAAGTTTTAAAGGTATGCATACGCACCAGGGTGTGCGGACGCAATCAACAGCAAGCATGTCTATGTGTGTACGTACGCACCATAGTGTGCGTATGCACACTTGCTGAAAACCACAGGGTGTGTGTGGGCACACCACTTGTACGTACGCACAAGCCAAAACACAGCTCATGTTCGGCACGTGCGCATAGCAGTGTGCATACGCACAGAAACCAGAAGTTTTGGTTTTGCTGTAACTTTAAGAAAATCCAATTTTTGTACCCAATTTTCGACGTCCACAACTTCCTCTAAAAATTTCATTTTCAACAAAATTTATACCATTTTAAAGCTCTTAAGACCATCTTTAATTTGAAATAAATTTCATTCCAATCCAAAATTTGAGGCTCCAGTTATGGACCGTCAAAGTTCGTTAAAATCATGTTTTTCACAAAAATTCACAAGGATTTTAAACCTCAATTTTCACTACAATACAATTTCAATCCTGTTCAAAACTTACCAAACCATATCAAACCAAGCCCAAACATTCCTCACACACCAATTTTATCCGATATCACACCAATTTCACATATATAAAAACTCCACACAATAATTTATTTCCAACAACAACATAAAACATGCCTAATACCATCCTATATCATACCCCTCACCTTCATACAAACCAATTAGGTTCAATTCTCTTCCACACCACCCAACAATCATATAACATAACTCATTACTTTTTATCAAACATCATAATTATCATTGTTCAACACATACTCAAAGTCAATTCTCAACATTCCCATTTTCAATCCCAACAATCTAAAATTATGCAACACAAATCATCAATACCTTTGTCAATCATCAAAATCATCAATCATCACACAAGTTCATGATAACTCAACATTTACTTTAAGGTCACTAACCCCTAATCATATATGCATGCTTCAACCTATCTTATGATTATCTAGCCTATGTTTTCATAAGATATTACATTTTAGTTACGAGAAACCAAAACTATACGTTGGCCGATTTCTCGTTAATGCACGGAACACCTCACAATAAACCGCACCACAAGCTTCCAAGATTCCAAAACCTCAACAACGAAACTCAACCTCCAAAACTTGATCTCAAGCTTCCAAATCCTCACTTTGACTCCAAACAATAAGCAATTCTCAATCTAACATCACAATTATCACTATAATCAATATAAAGTTCACTAATTCCACATTTCACAAAGGGTTTGAGGGTGCTTACTGATAAACCACTATTTTATGGTTTATCTTGTGCTCAATTGAGTGGATTTTATCAATCTTTCATATACTTATTCATACTAATTGCATGGTTTTACTTTTTTCTTCCGGATTTTGTGCTATGATTGAAAACATGCTTCTTTGGGCTTTAAATTTGCTATGTTTAATCCTCTCTTATTACCATTTGATGCCTTGATATGTGTGTTAAGTGTTTTCAGAGATTACAGGTCAGGAATGGCTTAGAGTATGGAAAGGAAGCATGCAAAAGTGGAAGGAATACAAGAAGTTGAAGGAATTGCTAAGCTGTCCAGCCTGACCTCTTCGCACTCAAACGGTCATAACTTGAGCTACAGAGGTCCAAATGAGGCAATTTCAGTTGCGTTAGAAAGCTAACATCCGAGGCTTCAAAATGATATATAATTTTCCATAGTTGCTCTGAAAAAAGTGACGCGCACGTGTGGTTTCACGCACACACGTGGATCTGCACAAATCAGCGACTTGCAGTGGCAAAATTCGCCCCCGTCAATTTCTGGGCTATTTCTGGCCCAGTTTCGGCCCAGAAAACACAGATTAGAGGCTATAAAGTGGGGAAATCTATTCATTCATAGAACAACTTTCATAATTCACAATTTTAGGTTTTAGATGTAGTTTCTAGAGAGAGAGGCTCTCTCCTCTCTCTTAGGATTTAGGATTAGGATTTCTCTTAAAGGTTAGGTTTACTTCTTCTTCATTCCAGGTTCAATATTCCTTTAGTTTATGTTCCCTTCTACTTTTATTTATTCTAGTACTTTGGTTTATCTATTTCTCTTGGTAATTACTTATTTAGCCAAATTGTCTTATGAACTCTCCATGTTAGTATTGATTTTCTTAATTGATACATATTGAGGTATTTCAGATTATGATTGCTTTTCTTCTATTTATGTTATTGATGCTTCCAATTTAATTTATATTTTTCCCCTTTGCTTTGGTTAAGTAATTGGTGACACTTGAGTTATCAAACTCAGCTGTTGATTGAAAATTAGAATTTGCTGATTGATTTGGATCCCTTTAAAGCTAGTCTTTCCATAGGAGTTAATTAGGACTTGAGGAATCAAATTGATTAGTCCACTTGACTTTCCTTTATTTAGTAAGGGTTAACTAAGTGGGAGTAATAAACAATTCTTATCACACCTGATAAGGATAACTAGGATGGGATTTCCAGTTCTTATACCTTGCACTGGTGTTCATGATAATTAATTTACTTCATTATTAATTTATTTCCTTGTTCCCTATTTCAAAAAACCCAAAAATATACCTTTTCCCATAACCAATAATAAACACACTTTCCTGCAATTCCTTGAGAGACGACCCGAGGTTTTAATACTTCGGTTATCAATTTTATTGGGTTTGCTTAAGTGACAACCAAAACTTTTGTACGAAAGGATTCTCTGTTAGTTTAGAAGCTATACTTACAATGTGATTATTTTTATAAAATTCTTTACTGGCAGAAGTCCATTGGTCACTTACCTTTCTCACGCATCAAGGGAGCAAAATCCAATAATTTTCTCAAGTTATTTCAAGCCTATAACATCAAAGAATAAAAAATCTCAACACCCACATATTGAATTTTCGAAATTGGGGGGACAAAATTTGAAACTAAAAATGTAACCTCCATACCAAATTACTTACTAGGATTTGTAAAGGATTTGGAGACGATTGCGTGGCTGCTGACGGCTCGTCAATCGAAGTTCTGGATCAAAAGATATGTGAGATTGAAGGTGAGATTAGGTTTTTGAGCTCTTGCCCCTTCCCTTTCATGGAGTTTAGCGTGTTTTTGTTTTGAGGAGGAGGAAGAAGAGCTGAGCTTTCTTCATTAAATGAGAATTGGTTGGGTCTTGGGCCCATTATGGGCCCGGTTCCCTCGATTCGGCCCGTTCGGCCCAATCTTGGGCCAAATTCTTTAAAATTAGTGTCAAAATTTTTATTTTAATTAGCTCTATCTCATTAAACTATAAAATTCCATTTTCTAATTTTTCTAATTAATAATTAATTTATTAGCTAATTATTTACTAATTTTACAGGTTTTACATCTTACCCACCTAATTTAGAATTTTGTCCCCAAAATTTAACTACTTACGAATAAGTGCGGTTAGTCCTTCCTCATCCCAATTCAAATCCTCCGATATGCTCCTCCATTCTGACTTGACTCTCATGTCACTTTTACTAATGAAACCTCTTATCTTCGGAGTTCCTAAATATTGACACTGTCAATCCTAATTGAAGTCATTTGAAACAATATATCTTTTTTAATTAAACTGGTTCAAGTTCCAGGACATAAGTTGCATGGGGAAATATACTTCTGAATCTGCGAGGCAAGGAATACGTTGCGTAGGTTCAAAAGATAAGGTATTAAAATTGCTTGGTATACCACTAGTTCAATTTGTTCTAACACATCAGATGGCCCAACGCACCTCGGGTTAAGCTTTCATTAGGTTGATTGCTCATTTGTTATCAGTCATCGAAGTAGTTTTCAAGAATACATAGTTTTACCCCTTTTTGACTCTCTAGGTTCTCCCTTTTTCGTATTCGCATAACTTATCTATTGGCTTTGTACAATTATAATCTCAACTTGATTTTGCCTAATCTTTTCTTCGTTGTCTCGGCTCTCGACTTGGGACTTAGAATACTTATCCCTCATCTTCTAACATGTCAGATATCCAGTCACACGCGCTGCCATGTCATTCATCATTCCGGACCACTCAAACATATCTAATTAAAATCATAATACATCTTAATAATTCTTGGATGAATCGAAATCCACTCTTGATAGCCTCAGATAATGGTTTACGCCTCCGTTTTTGGCACTAGGCATATTAATCTTTTCTTATACTTCCAAATCCGTTTCCTCATTCTTCCAAGTTTCCTTCTTTGTCTCTCTCAATCTCTTCTTGATTCCTCTTTGTTTACCAGACTTCAACATCCTTGGTAGCTTTCTATCGTCATGTTACACTTTCCATATCTCATTTTTACTACATTTCTTAGTTGCAATGGATTTAGTCCGACACCTCCAGCTACACTCTCAATATCTAGCTTAGGCTCCAACTTACCTAGCATCCCTTCCTCCGGAATTTACATTCATGAATTTCTCAGAAATTTCTTGCTTAGGGCGTCCGCTACTACCTCCCGATGTTGCATCAGTACGCATCTTAAGTCCTCCAATAACACATCGCACTAATTTCCTAAATAGTTGATTAGGTTCAAGTGATACAAGCATTGGCAGTAAGGTTAATATTCCTTTCATTGTTTAAAAGCCCTCATCGCATTCAAACGTCCTTAAAAAAGGTACATCCTAACGTGTGAATTTAACCACAGGTAATACGGTCGGTAAGAACTAAAGCTCTAAAACTCCTCTTGATGCGCATATTTACACTCCTCATCTCTCATGTTCCGAATTCTTGATCTAAGGAACTAGCATCATGATGATTATATCAAGGAATTATACGAGGTGTCAACTAATTTCGAGTTGATTTCGAAAAGGATTTTAATCTTAAAAGTGATCAAATAACGCAATGGTGTTTACTAGATGGTGCACGAAATTGTGATCATCAATGGCGCCAACAACTTGGTACGCACAATTGTAATCTCAACTCTTTATCACAACTCCGCACAACTAACCAGCAAGTGCACTGGGTCGTCCAAGTAATACCTTACGTGAGTAAGGGTCGATCCCACGGAGACTGTCAGCTTGAAGCAAGCTATGGTCATCTTGTAAATCTCAGTCAGGCGGATTTAAATGGTTATGGAGGATTGATAATTAAAAGATGAATAAAACATAAAATAAAGATAGAGATACTTATGTAATTCATTGGTGAGAATTTTAGATAAGCGTATGAAGATGCTTTGTTCCTTCTGAACCTCTGCTTTCCTATTGCCTTCTTCCAATCATTCATACTCCCTTCCATGGCAAGCTTTATGTTGGGCATCACCATTGAATAGAAAAACAGTAGTACTTTGTATTAATTCATGAAGAACAGCAGAGCTCCACACCTTAATCTATAGTGTGTAGAAACTCCACCGTTGAAAATACAAAAGTGATAATGGTGGTCATTGGCTTCGGCCCCAGAGAGGGAACCTGAAGAACCAAGATTGATCCGAAGATGAAAATACAATAGCAAAAGGTCCTATTTATAGAAAACTAGTAGCCTAGGGTTACAGAAATAAGTAATTAATGCAGAAATCTTCTTCCGGGCCCACTTGGTATGTGCTTGGGCTGAGCATTGAAGCTTCCATGTATAGAGACTTTTCTTGGAGTTAAACGCCAGCTTTTGTGCCAGTTTGGGCGTTTAACTCCAACTTTTGAGCCAGTTCTGGCGTTTTGACGCCAGAATTCTTAAGCTAACTTGGAACGCCGGTTTGGGCCATCAAATCTTGAGCAAAGTATGGACTATTATATATTTCTGGAAAGCCCAGGATGTCTACTTTACAACACAATTGAGAGCGCGCCAATTGGGCTTTTGTATCTCCAGAAAATCTACTTCGAGTTCAGGGAGGTCAGAATCCAACAGCATTTGCAGTCCTTTTTCAGCCTCTGAATCAGATTTTTGCTCAGGTCCCTCAATTTCAGCTAGAAAATACCTGAAATCACAGAAAAATACACAAACTCATTGTAAAGTCCAGACATGTGATTTTTAAATAAAAACTAATAAAAACATAATAAAAACTAGCTAAAACATACTAAAAATATACTAAAAACAATGCCAAAAAGTGTATAAATTATCCGCTCATCACAACACCAAACTTAAATTGTTGCTCGTCCCCAAGCAACTGAAAATCAAATAGGATAAAAAGAAGAGAATATACAATGAATTCCAAAAATATCTATGAAGATCAGTATTAATTAGATGAGTGGGGCTTTTAGCTTTTTGCTTCTGAACAGTTTTGACATCTCACTTTATCCTTTGGAGTTCAGAATGATTGGCTTCTATAGGAACTCAGAATCCAGATAGTGTTATTGATTCTCTTAGTTAAGTATGTTGATTCTTGAACACAGCTACTTTATGAGTCTTAGCCGTGACCCTAAGCATTTTGTTTTCCAGTATTACCACCAGATACATAAATGCCACAGACACATAACTGGGTGAACATTTTCTGATTGTGACTCAGCTTTGCTAGAGTCCCCAATTAGAGGTGTCCAGAGCTCTTAAGCACACTCTTTTTGATTTGGACCACGACTTTAACCGCTCCGTCTCAAGTTTTCACTTGACACCTTCACGCCACAAGCACATGGTTAGGGACAGCTTGGTTTAGCCGCTTAGGCCAGGATTTCATTCCTGTGGGCCCTCCTATCCACTTATGCTCAAAGCCTTGGATCCTTTTTATTTTACCCTTGCCTTTTGATTTAAAGGGCTATTGGCTTTTTTTGCTTGCTTTTTCTCTCTCTTTTTTTTTGTATTCACTGCTTTTTCTTACTTCAAGAACCAATTTGATGATTTTTCAGATTATCAAATAACATTTCTCCTTTTTCTATCATTCTTTCAAGAGCCAACAATTTTAACATTCATGAATCAACAATATCAAAAATATGCACTGTTCAAGCATTCATTCAGAAAGACTGAAGTATTGCCACCACATCAAAATAATTAATCTGTTATAAAATTCGAAATTTATGCACTTCTTTTTCTTTTTCATTAAAAACATTTTTCATTTAAGAAAGGTGATGGATTCATTTTTATTGCTTTAAAGCATAGACACTTAGACACTAGTGATTATGTAATAAAGACACAAACATAACTAAGCATAAAAAATTAGAAAAACAGAAAATAAAGAACAAGGAGATTAAAGAACGGGTCCACCTTAGTGATGGCGGCTTGTTCTTCCTCTTGAAGATCTAATGGAGTGCTTGAGCTCTTCAATGTCTCTTCTTTGCCTTTGTTGCTCCTCTCTCATGACTCTTTGGTCTTCTGGTGTTGTTGCCGGACCAAAAACATGGCACTGTTGTTGCCAAAAACAAAGAAGATGATAATTTATCCCCGGCAATGGCGCCAAAAACTTGGTATGCGAAATTGTTACTCAGGTTGTAAAATTTGTTGTTCGTTCTCTCCCTGGCAATGGCTCCAAAAACGTGTGCACAATACCATGGTCCAAACATAACTTCACAACTTCGCGCAACTAACCAGCAAGTGCACTGGGTCGTCCAAGTAATAAAACCTTACATGAGTAAGGGTCGATCCCACAGAGATTGTTGGTATGAAGCAAGCTATGGTCACCTTGTAAATCTCAGTCAGGCAGATAATAATTGATTATGGAGTTTTCGAAAATAAATAATAAATAAATAGAAAATAAAGATAGAAATACTTATGTAATTCATTGGTGGGAATTTCAGATAAGCGTATAGAGATGCTTTCGTTCTTCTAAACTTCTGCTTTCCTGCTGTCTTCATCCAATCAGTCCTACTCCTTTCCATGGCAAACTTTATGTAAGGGCATCACCGTTGTCAATGGCTACATCCCATCCTCTTGTGAAAAAGGTCCAAATGCTCTGTCACAGCACGGCTAATCATCTGAGGTTCTCGATCATACTAGAATAGGATTCACCCTCCTTTTGCATCTGTCACTACGCCCAGCACTCGCGAGTTTGAAGTTCGTCACAGTCATTCAATCCCTGAATCCTACACGGAATACCACAGACAAGGTTTAGACTTTTCGGATTCTCATGAATGCCGCCATCAATTTAGCTTATACCACGAAGATTCTGATTAAGAGATCCAAGAGATACTCATTCAATCTAAGGTGGAACGGAAGTGGTTGTCAGGCACGCGTTCGTGGGAGAATGATGATGATTGTCACGTTTATCACATTCATATTGAAGTACGAATGAATATCTTAGAAGCGGAATAAGTTGAATTGAATAGAAAAACAGTAGTACTTTGCATTAATTCATGAGGAACAGCAGAGCTCCACACCTTAATCTATGGAGTGTAGAAACTCTACCGTTGAAAATACATAAGTGATGAAGGTTCGGACATGGCTGAGAGGCCAGCCCCCAACGTTATCAATATGATCCTAAAGATGAACTAAAAATCATAAGATGCTCAAAAAGACTAGTAAAAAGTTCTATTTATACTAAACTAGTTACTAGGGTTTACAGAAATAAGTAATTGATGTATAAATCCACTTCCGGGGCCCACTTGGTGTGTGCTTGGGCTGAGCTTGAAGTTTACACGTGCAGAGGCTTCTTCTGGAATTGAACGCCAAGTTGTAACGTGTTTTTGGCGTTCAACTCTGGTTCGTGACGTGTTTCTGGCGTTTAACTCCAGACTGCAGCGCAGAACTGGCGTTCAACGCCCTTTTGCATCGTCTAAACTCGGCCAAAGTATAGACTATTATATATTTCTGGAAAGCCCTGGATGTCTACTTTCCAACGCAATTGGAAGCGCGCCATTTGGAGTTTTGTAGCTCCATAAAATCCACTTTGAGTGCAGGGAGGTCAGAATCCAACAGCATCAGCAGTCCTTCTTCAACCTCTGAATCTGATTTTTGCTCAAGTCCCTCAATTTCAGCCAGAAAATACCTGAAATCATAGAAAAACACACAAACTCATAGTAAAGTCTAGAAATGTGAATTTAACATGAAAACTAATAAAAACATCCCTAAAAGTAACTAGATCCTACTAAAAACATACTAAAAACAATGCCAAAAAGCGTATAAATTATCCGCTTATCATCTTCTCTAATTTCATGAAGGAGGATAGAATGTTCTTGGTGCTCCACCCTTAGTTGTCCCATGTTGGAACTTAATTCTCCTAGGGAGGTGTTGATTTTCTCCCAATAGTTTTGTGGAGGAAAATGCATCCCTTGAGGCATCTCAGGGATTTCATGGTGAGGAATTTCCTCATGTCCATGAGTGGGATCTCTTGTTTGCTCCATC
>NC_029792.2:107995096-108004347 GCF_000816755.2 Arachis ipaensis | reverse complement strand
CATCCCCTAGCCATGGGCTTGAGGTCATGCCTTCTTAGTTGAACCGGCTTCCCTCTTGAATCTCTTTTCCATTGAGCGCCCTCTTCACAGATGTCTATGAGGACTTGGTCCAACTATTGATCAAAGTTGACCCTTCTAGTGTAGGGGTGTGCATCTCCTTGCATCATGGGCAAGTTGAATGCCACCCTTACATTCTCCAGACTAAAATCTAAGCATTTCCTCCGAACCATTGTAAGCCAATTCTTTGGGTCTGGGTTCACACTTTAATCATGGTTCTTGGTGATCCATGCATTGGCATAGAACTCTTGAACCATTAAGATTCTGACTTGTTGAATGAGGTTGGTGAGAACTTCCCAACCTCTTCTTCGAATCTCATGTCGGATCTCCGGATATTCACCCTTTTTGAGTTTGAAAGGGACCTCGGGGATCATCTTCTTCTTGGCCACAACTTCATAGAAGTGGTTTTGATGCACCCTTGAGAGGAATCTCTCCATCTTCCATGACTCAGAGGTGGAAGCTTTTGCCTTCCCTTTCCTCTTTCTAGAGGTTTCTCCGGCCTTAGGCGCCATAAATGGTTATGGAAAAACAAAAAGCAATGCTTTTACCACACCAAACTTAGAAGGTCTGCTCATCCTCGAGCAAAAGAAGAAAGAAGAGAGTAGAAGAAGAAGAAATAGAGGAGATGGAGGGGGCTTAGTGTTTCGGCCAAGGGGGTGAAGTGGTATGTATGTTGTGTGAAAATGAAGGAGTGAAAATGGGTTTATATAGGAGTGGAGAGGGGGGTATGGTTCGGCTATTAGGGGTGGGTTTGGGTGGAAAAGTGGTTTGAATTTGAATGGTGAGGTAGGTGGGGTTTTATGAAGGATGGATGTGAGTGGTGAAGAGAATGGTGGGATTTGATAGGTGAGGGGTTTTTGGGGAAGAGGTATTGAGGTGATTGGTGAATGGGTGAAGAAGAGAGAGAGAGGTGGGGTAGGTAGGGATCTTATAGGGTCCACAGATCCTGAGGTGTCAAGGATATCTCATCCCTGCACCAAGTGGCGTGCAAAAATGCCCTTTTCTGCCAATCCTGGCATTAAACGCTAGGCTGCTGCCCATTTTTGGCATTTAACACCAGCTTCTTGCCCATTCCTGGCGTTAAACGCCAGTCTGGTGCCCATTTCTGGCATTAAACGCCTAGAATGGTGCCAGACTGGGCGTTTAACACCCATTCTGCTACCCTCACTGGCGTTTAACGCGTATATTTACACTCCTCATCTCTCATGTTCCGAATTCTTGCTCTAAGGAACTAGCATCATGATGATTATATCAAGGAATTATACGAGGTGTCAACTAATTTCGAGTTGATTTCGAAAAGGATTTTAATCTTAAAAGTGATCAAATAACGCAATGGTGTTTACTAGATGGTTCACGAAATTGTGATCATCAATGGCGCCAACAACTTGGTACGCACAATTTTAATCTCAACTCTTTATCACAACTCCACACAACTAACCAGCAAGTGCACTGGGTCGTCCAAGTAATACCTTACGTGAGTAAGGGTCGATCCCACGGAGACTGTCGGCTTGAAGCAAGCTATGGTCATCTTGTAAATCTCAGTCAGGCGGATTCAAATGGTTATGGAGGATTGATAATTAAAAGATGAATAAAACATAAAATAAAGATAGAGATACTTATGTAATTCATTGGTGAGAATTTCAGATAAGCGTATGAAGATGCTTTGTTCCTCCTGAACCTCTGCTTTCCCATTGCCTTCTTCCAATCATTCATACTCCCTTCCATGGCAAGCTTTATGTTGGGCATCACCGTTGTCAATGGCTATTTCCCGTCCTCTCAGTGAAAATGTTCTACGTACGCTGTCACTGCATGGCTAATTATCTGTCGGTTCTCGATCATGTTGGAATAGGATCCATTGATCCTTTTGCGTCTGTCACACGCCCAACACTCGCGAGTTTGAAACTCGTCACAGTCATCCCTTCCCAGATCCTACTCAGAATACCACAGACAAGGTTTAGACGTTCCGGATCTCAGGAATAGCTGCCAATAATTCTAGCCTATACCACGAAGGTTCTAATCTTAGATTAGAAACCCAAGAGATACACATTCAAGCTTGTTTGCATGTAGAACGGAAGTGGTTGTCAGGCACGCATTCATAGGTGAGAATGGTGATGAGTGTCACATAATCATCACATTCATAATGTTCTTGTGTGCGAATGAATATCTTAGAGAAGAAGTAGGCGTGAATTGAATAGAAAAACAGTAGTACTTTGTATTAATTCATGAAGAACAGCAGAGCTCCACACCTTAATCTATGGTGTGTAGAAACTCCACCGTTGAAAATACAAAAGTGATAATGGTGGTCATTGTCTTCAGCCCCAGAGAGGGAACCTGAAGAACCAAGATTGATCCAAAGATGAAAATACAATAGAAAAAGGTCCTATTTATAGAAAACTAGTAGCTTAGGGTTACATAAATAAGTAATTAATGCAAAAATCTTCTTCCGGGCCCACTTGGTGTGTGCTTAGGCTGAGCATTGAAGCTTCCATGTGTAGAGACTTTTCTTGGAGTTAAACGCCAGCTTTTGTGCCAGTTTGGGCATTTAACTCCAGCTTTTGAGCCAGTTCTGGCGTTTTGACGCCAGAATTCTTAAGCTAACTTGGAACGCCAGTTTGGGCCATCAAATCTTGGGCAAAGTATGAACTATTATATATTGCTGGAAAGCCCAGGATGTCTACTTTCCAACGCAATTGAGAGCGCGCGAATTGGGCTTCTGTAGCTCCAAAAAATCTACTTTGAGTGCAGGGAGGTCCGAATCCAACAGCATCTGCAGTCCTTTTTCAGCCTCTGAATCAGGTTTTTGCTCAGGTCCCTCAATTTCAGCCAGAAAATACCTGAAATCACAGAAAAACACACAAACTCATAGTAAATTCCAGAAATGTGATTTTTAAATAAAAACTAATAAAAACATAATAAAAACTAACTAAAACATACTAAAAATATACTAAAAATAATGCCAAAAAGCGTATAAATTATCCGCTCATCACTAGAAAGCAAGGTTACGAAGAAGAGCACTAAACTCACAGTAAGTTTTAAAAATTCATGGATCATTTTGTTCATATCGCAACTTGGTCAAGCTCACCTCTGAAGGGACAGATTCATGTGCATTAGGAATGAAATTCAGAGAATGATCAAACCATCGTTCAGGAATAAATCTGAAATAGCACCCTGACACAACTTCTAGAAAAAGGGATGGGTTGAGTCATGAAGATTTATTGACACAAAGTCTATTGTAAAAATTAATTTGAACATTTAAAACAACCCAGTGATACGTGGTACGTTGATAGCCCGTACAAACCACCCCACGGCAAGGAAAGGGAATTTCAAGTTTAACCGCTATAAGTTAAGAAATTAGTATCTGCGCATTCTAGTCATTAGTAAAGCCTGACACTTTTAGCTCAAACTCCTCATCTCCGTCATAAGCTAAAACTAATTGCGGCATCCCAGTATCATAATAAGCAATTAAATATAATTTAGATTAGCAATTTCATGATTACCTCCACCTGGTGATTATGCCCAATCAGCGTCTTGAGTTCTTCTGTGGGAATAGTCCCTAGAGATATGACCTGGCATCCCACACTTGTAACACAGTCCTAAACCCTTTCGGCATGGCCCATTCGGGTGGAAACTTCCACACCTTTGACACCTAATATCCTCTGAGTAATTAGTTACTTGCTTCCCTCTATCATTCCCTCGGTAGCTACCACTCTTCTTAAACTCTTGGCCCCTCGGTGGAAAGTTTCTACCCTGATCCCTCCTAACAAAGGCTTAATGGTCATCCTTATCCAAAGCTACCTTTCTCACACAATCCTCAGCAACTCGGCTCTTGTTTACCAATTCAGAGAAAGTTTGAATCTCCATAGGCCTAACTGAGCTTAGAATGTCACTCCGGAGTCTTCCTTCATATTTGATACATTTCCACTCCTCAAAGTCTCTCGGAGCACCCTAAAAGATTTGGAAAAACTGGCATAATTCTTCAAATTTATTTGTGTATTCCGCAACAGACATTTGACCTTGTTTTAACTGCAGCAGCTCAAGATCTTTAGCATTTTTAACTGAATTAGGAAAGTATTTTTTGTAGAACTCGGTCCAAAACACACCCCAAGATATCGCAGCGCTGTCTGGTGGTAGAATACGTCATGTCCCCTGCCACCAATATTGGGCTTCACCCTGTAATTGGTAGGTCGCGAACTCCACCTATTGTTCCTCGGAAACCTGCTGAGCTTGCAAGGCCCATCCATTGCTTGGAGCCAATTATCAGTCTCAGTAGGGTTTGTGGTCCCCCTGAAGGTTGGAGGATGCACCTTCAGAAAAGTAGCAAGCGTCATTGATGAGGCGCAGAAGTTGGTGAATTAAAAATTATTAAAATAGTTACGTTGCAAGTATAGTTCTTAACTCACCGAAAATCTGCCTATCAATTTAGAAATATGTCACAGAGAGTTTAAATTAAAAATTACTGGGAGTTGGAGTTCCAGGTCGTCTCCCAATGAGTTGCAGAAAAGTGTGCTATTTTATTAATCAGATGTTCCAAGAAGTTGAGTTAAGTAGAGGGAAAATTAAATTGAGGAAATTTAAATAATATGAATAAAAGCCTTGACTGGGAGTTGATTAGTTGGAATCTCTATTGTTGATGGGATGATTTCAAGATTAATTTATAATTAATGGTTGTTCTGTTTAGTTATCCTTTACTAAGTAAAGGAAAGTTAAACAAGTTGGAATGCTAGATCTGTTCACGAGTTGCAACCCACTTAGTTCAAAGGAATTGGTGTTAGTGATTAGATAACAATCCAACAGTTAACCCAATTACAATTTTTCTTTCAATCCTTCCAACTCAAGAGTTCCTTGCTAAGACCAATTGAAAATTCAAATTCTAAAACCTAGAGAGAGAAACCTAAAGGAGTAAAACTAGATCTAAAAACTGTCTACTGTGTAGAATGAATGCTCTCTTTTGTTTCTGCATATTCTCTGGCTCTAGTCTGCTGTTCCGGGCCGAAAACTGGGTCGAAAATAAGGTCCAAAATCGCCCCCAGCGAATTCTGCAGATTATGCAGATCGCACATGTTACGCGATCGCGTCATCCATGCGGACGCGTCATTCGCGCTTTTCCTTGCCACGCGTTCGCGTCGTCCACGCTACCGCGTCGTCTGAGCTTTTCCAATCCGCGCGGCCGCGTGAGCCATGCGGCCGCGTCACTGCAATTTGCTCTCCTTTGCGCGGTTGCGTGAGTCATGCGACCGCGTCACTTCTCGCTGGTTATCTCCTCAAATTCTTGTGTTCCTTCAATTTTTGCTAGCTTCCTTTCCAATCTCCAACTCATTCATGCCCTATAAAGTCTGAAACACTCAACACACAGATCACGGCATCGAATGGAATAAAGGAGAATTAAAAATACATAATTAAAGTCTCTAGGAAGCAGTTTTCAAACATGTTATAAATTCAGGAAGGAATTATAATTTCATGCTAATTTAATGAATAAGCGGGTAAGGATCATGATAAAACCACACAATTAAACACAATATAAACCATAAAATAGTGGTTTATCAGTCATCGGCCCCTCTTCACCGTTGTTCCTATTCCCAGAATTCATTTAATTTCCCAACGCTTTAGCTGTCGCCTGCATAGCCGCAGCCATGTTTCCCAAGGCAGCCATAAAGTCCACAAAGTCATTTCCCTCAATTTCAGGGTTCGCATTACCTATTCTACCTCTACCTCACCCCTGACCGCGGTCGTGAGTCGCCATCTGGTCCTGTTCACACCAAACAAGTGTTATCAAGGTGATCAATCTCAATATCGCAAGTCTAGAGCTTTAAAGTTCCAAATGCAAGCTCATGAACATTCATGCCCCATATATCAGTTAGATATCCTAATTTAGCATGTATACACACATATAGAGTATGCATAGAAGCATAGTCAAATATATATATATATATATATATATATAGTTGAAAAGGGTTTATATCTAGGAGCCTTTTGAAGGAAAGTTAATCAAAAGCGTTAAATAGAAAAGCGCATCACTCTTGTAAGCGATAAACGTAAATCGGATAGGATACGAGTAAAACAAAAGATAAATACATAAAAGAAGCCTTCCAAAGATATAGATAACAAAGCTCTTGACTCGGCTCACGATTTTTAAACCGGCCAGAGCATATATATATATATACAAGATAAAACCCCAAAGGCCGAAAAGATAGCTTACAGAACCTATTTCTCCAAAAATCGTCCTTTAGGAGGGACATAACATGATATTTATGTACACTGAAGATATATAACTATGTACATATGCATCTAAACCGAAATGAAACCCCAAACAGGTAGAGTTCTTCACTTGCAGAAAGCTTACAGTATGCCTCAGCGAGATGCCTCACATCCTGCGTCTGAAAACCACAAAATATGTATGGGATGAGAACTGGAGGTTCTCAGCATAGTAACGGTGCCCACATAACTAACATATAAGGTCCTGGAAAAGCCGAAGGCGATCCTAGAACTCCGACATATAAATTATAAAACTTAAAGATTTAAAGCAGAAAACCGTTAACGGGGTGGTCCTCTAAGGTTCTAAACTTAATCAAAATGTACTAAAACCCTCAAATCCTCCGCCTTTCCTCTAATCCTCTAACTCCGGTGCACAGACAAGCAAAACAGACGAATCAAGCACATACAAAAAGCATATATAACAAGTAGGCAATTAGCAATTAGCATGAATAAACAACTAAGCAAGCCAAGACAATGCACACTCAAACAAAATATACAAATGCATATGATGCAAGCCTTTCCTACTGGCCGTGAGCTCACGTGTCGGTTACTTTGCAAGAACCCGACACATTCGATAGTTAACTCGGATATCGACCTCTTGAAAACCAGTGGGGGGTACACCACCACGAACCATACCTGACGGGCGGTACACCACCACGAACCTCGCAAGATCTGCAACTGGAAAAACAACACACATGTGGGCGGTAAACCACCTCGAACCCCACAAAGCATTTTCATTTAAAAATATTCGGGCGGTAAACCACCACAAACCCCACATAACATTCTCCTTTAAAAACACATGTGGGTGGTACACCACCACGAACCACATGATATCTCGACACCGGGCAAGCGGTAAACCACCATGAACCTTGCCAGGTCAATGCTCAAAACAATTTCATTTTCAAATTCATTATAACTCATTCATATCATATCATATTCATCATATACATATCACCTTTTTGCACTTCTCATTTCCTAACTCTTTATGTCTCAAGCCTTTTTCACTCCCAAGTTACCCTTCCTTCCAAACTTCATTTTATCACTAAACATACAACTAAAATTTAGGGGCTAAAAGAGTAAAAATATAGGTTTAGAAGTTTGAAACTATGTTTAAATCACCAAGTACATGTTGCTAAAAAACAGGGTGTGTGCGTACGCACACTTGTGTGCGTGCGCACACTTGTACAAACTTTTAAAGGTATGCATATGCACCAGGGTGCGCGGACGCAATCAACAGCAAGCATGTCTATGTGTGTGCATACGCACCATAGTGTGCGTAGGCACACTTGCTGAAAACCACAGGGTGTACGTGTGCACACTGCTTGTGCGTACACATAAGCTAAAACACAGCTCCTGTTCGGCGCGTGCGCATAGTAGTGTGTGTATGCACACAAACCAAAAGTTCTGGTTTTGCTGTAACTTTGTGAAAATCCAATTTTTGTACCCAATTTCTTACGTCCATAACTTCCTCTACAAAATAAATTTATACCCCATTTTGAAGCTCTTAAGACCATCTTTAATTTGAAACAAATTTTATTCCAATCCAAAATTTGAGGCTCCAGCTATGGACTGGCAAAGTTCGTTAAAATCAAGTTTTTCACCAAAATTCACAAGGATTTTAAACCTCAATTTCACTACAATACAATTTCAATCCTTTGTAAAACTTACCAAACCATATCAGACCAATCCCAAACATTCCTCACAGATGAATTTTACCCGATATCACACCAATTTCACATATATAATAACTCCCACACAATAATTCATTTCCAACAACAACATAAAACATGCCTAATACCATCTTATATCATACCCCTTACCTCGATACAAACCAATTATGTTCAATTCTCTTCCACACCACCCAACTATCATATAACATAACTCATTACTTTTTATCAAACAATAAAAAATTATGCAACACAAATCACCAATACCTTTGTGAATCATCAAAATCATCAATCATCACCCAAGTTCATGATAACTCAACATTTACTTTAAGGTCACTAACCCCTAATCATACATGCATGCTTCAACCTATCTTATGATTATCTAGCCTATGTTTTCACAGGACATTACATTTTAGTTACGAGAAATCGAAACTATACTTTGGCCGATTCCTCGTTAATGCACAGAACACCTCACAATAAACCGCACCGCAAGCTTCCAAGATTCCAAAACCTCACCAACAAAACCTAGCCTCCAAAACTTGATCTCAAGCTTCCAAATCATCACTTTGACTCCAAACAATAATCAATTCTCAATCTAACATCATAATTATCACTATAATCAATATGAAGTTCACTAATTCCACATTTCACAAAGAGTTTGAGAGTGGTTACCTTTTTCATGCATCAAGGGAGAAAAACCCAATAATTTCCTCAAGTTAGTTCAAGCCTATAACATCAAAGAATAAAAAATCTCAACACCCACACATTGAATTTTTGAAATTGGAAGGAGGAAATTCGAAACTAAAAATGTAACCTCCATACCAAATTACTTAATGAGCTTTGTAGAGGATTCTGAGAGAAATGTATGGCCGCTGACGGTTCGTCAATCGGAGCTCCGAATCAAAAGATGCTCCGAATAAAAAGATATGTGAGATTGAAGGTGAGGTTAGGTTTTTGAGCTCTTGCCCCTTCCCTTTCATGGAGTTTAGCGTGTTTTTATTTTGAGGAAGAAGAAATGAGCTCTTTTCATTAAATGAGAATTGGTTGGGCCTTGGGCCCACTATGGGCCCGGTTCCTTTGATTTGGCCCGTTCGACCCAATTTTGGGCCAAATTTTTTAAAATTAGTGTTAAAATTCTTATTTTAATTAGCTCTATCTTATTAAACTATAAAATTCTATTTTCTAATTTTCTTATTAAAATTAATTTATTAGCTAATTATTTACTAATTTTGCGAATTTTACATTCTTTTTAGTAATTTTTGTCATTATCATTTT
>NC_029792.2:107955520-107995049 GCF_000816755.2 Arachis ipaensis | reverse complement strand
TGTAAAGAATAAAAAATTTAGTTAATAGATAATATCATAAAATTTAAATAATAATGACACCGAAAATACTTAATGATAGAACAACATAAACTCAATTCAAAATAAGTACACAAACAAGACTCAATCAACCACAAAAATATCCAAATCAATTTTGGATAAGGAAAAGTCATCATTATGCCTTATTATAACAAATCCAAGTCAATGAGATCAAGTACAATACATTTAACAAAGAATAACACCGAAAACACTTAATGATGATATCACACAAATTCAATTCAAAACAAGCATACACACAAGACTCAATCAATTACAAAACATATCCAAATCAATTTTGGATAAAAAAAGTCATCAATATACCATAAATGACACCAAAATAACTACAACTGTCTTATATGACCTAATTATAACAAATCTAAGTCAATGAGACAAAGTACACCACATTTAACTCAGAATGACACCAAAAGCACTTAATCATAACAACATACAAACTCAATTCAACACAAGCACACAAACAAGACCCAATCAACCACAAAAACATATCCAAATTAATTTTGGATAAAAAAAAGTCATCAATATGCCTTAAATGATATCAAAACCACTACAACTATCTTATATGACCTAATTATAACAAATCAAAGTCAATGAGACCAAGTATACCATATTTAACTCAGAATGACACTAAAAGCACTTAATGATAACGACACATAAACTCAATTTAAAACAAGCATACAAAAAAATATAATCAACCACAAAAATACATCCAAATTAATTTTGGATAAGAAAAAGTCATTATTAATCTTAAATGACACCAGAACCACTATAACTATCTTATATGACCTAGTTATAACAAATTCAAGTCAATGATACAAAGTACACTATGTTTAACTTAGAATAACACCGAAAGAACTTAATAATGACAATATACAAACTCTTATAAAAAAATAATAATATACAAACTCAATTCAAAACAAGTATATAAACAAGACCCAATCAACCATAACAACACATCTAAATCAATTTTGGATAAGGAAAATTCATCAATATGCCTTAAATGATACCAGAACTACTACAACTATCTTATATGACTTAACGATAACAAATCCAAGTCAACGAGACAAGTACATCATGTTTAACTCAAAATAACACCGAAAGCACTTACTGATGACAACACACAAATGCAATTCAAAACAAGCACACACACAAGACTCAATCAACCACAAAAATACATGCATGTAAATTATAAATCCAAAAAAAGTCATCAATATAAGTTAGCTAACACCGAACTAGCACAGTTATTACATAATCAACACTATAAAGAAAACTACTTTTCATAGCTTCTCTTTTTTCACTAGAACACAAATTGAATATACTAAATGCTCATAGAAAAACAAGTTCGTAGACATGAATCAATCAACCAAAAAATATATGCATGTCAATTTTAAATCCAAAAAACTCATCAATATGCATTAGATAACACCGAAATAGTATAGTTATCACAAAATCAACATTATAAAGAGAATTATTGTTCATAATTTCTACTTTATAACGAGAACATGAGATATGAATCTTCTAAATACATAGAAATATAAATATCTAGTATTTTGCGAGAGAATACGTGAGAGAGTAAAAAGTAAACAAAAATCAATTATTTAAATTCTCATTATATATAATAATACTTTTTTGGGTGTTTCTTGTTGAAGATTTGAAATCTATCACAAAGAATTTCTCTAAATTTTTATTGAGATTTTGAGAATGATTTAAAGTTTTTGTATTGGAGTGAACGATTTAAGAAACTATTGTTTTTGGAATATATTCATATTAAAGAGTATAATGTGTGAAACGTTTGCATCAATGGCAGGATGATTAATATTAAAACAAATAAAATATTTAACGATTAATGCATCCTAGAAGGATAAAACCAAAGACATTATCTTCCTTCGTCGTCATCTTGACAAAGTATTAAAAAATAAATATCTCACAATAAAAGATCCTGCATATCTATGGATGAACTTTAAAGAAAGGTATAATCATTAAAACATAGTGATACTTCCTCAAACCCGAGTGGACGCACTTGCGTCTACAGGATTTTAAATTCATAAATGAATACAATTAAGCAATTGTTCATACCCTGGCCCAAATATAAGGCCAGGCCCAATAAGGATAACAGGGCCAACCTTAAAAGGTGGCCCTCCATCCCCTACCCGACCTCTTTGAAGAGGTCGGGCACCAACTAAGGAACCCGGCTTCCCTTATCCGACACAGCAAGGTCACTGCTTCTAGAAAGTAGTATCTAATTCTCTACCTCTACCTAAACGATAGGCTCCAACAAACTCCTAAGACATAAGATAAGATAGAACTACCGCCACTAGGGAAGTCATCAAACTCTACTATAAATATACTGGCACCCCCAGGTATAACTTACGTTCTACTCTACTAAAAACCTGCTCAAAGCCCTTGCTGACTTAAGTATCAGAGTCTCTTGCAGGTACCACCCACAACCTCCTCACGAGGAATTCGAACAAGCGGCACCTCAGCATCACAAGTCGGATGCTGCCACTCTAAGGGACCTGGACCTCACGTTCAGGCCTAAACTGACGTTTTAGGTAACCCTTGGAACATTGACGCCGTTGCCGGGGACCTGGAATCCATCCAACAACGATGGCGGACAACTAACATGATTATGGCCATACGATATCGAATCTGAAGGTGAGCCCCAACCTGAGGGCAACACTATTATACTACCACCACCACCTCAACCACAGAGTCCACAAGGAGAAAGACTAGCAACCAACCTTCGACCAAGGCAAGTGCATTCGAAAGTTTGTTTTTGTGAGGAAGAAGAACCACCCCCCAGACGGCCAAAATACTGGGCCTCGTTTGGGGTCGGCGAAACCGACTAGAGCAACTTGAGTACCAGGCAGAAAGGTAGCAAGAGGCTGAACGAGAGCTGCAGAGAGAGGTAAAGCAACAAAAGGAACTAGAGGAAAAGCTCTAGAAGTTGGAAATCGATCTCCGAAACCGAACTAGTTGGTCAGACCGGGACAACAGTCTCCTAGGAGAAGAAGACCCATTCTTTGAAAGAGATCATGCAAGCCAGAGTCCCAAGAAACTTCAAAATCCCCGACATGAACCTCTACGATGGGACAACTGACGCCAGGCACCATCTCAGCATCTTTAAGAGCAGAATGTACCTAGCAGGTGCCTCGGATGCCACCGTTGTAAAGCGTTTCCGACCACTCTAACCAAAGCGGCCATGAAGTGGTTCGACATTTTATCCCCCAGATCGGTAACTAGCTTTGACGACCTATCCTGAAAGTTCTTAACTAGGTTCTTTATTCAGAAAGATAAACCCAAACACACACCTAGCCTATTAGAAGTCAAACAAGAGGTCAGAAAAACTCTCCGCAACTACATAGAAAGATTCAACAAGGCATGCCTAAAAATCCCGAGCCTGCCCAAGAAAGCTATAATCATGGGGTTGGTCAACGACCTCAAAGAAGGCCCCTTCTGCTAATCAATTTCCAAGCGACATCCAGGTTTTCTGAATGATATTCAAGAAAGGGCGGAGGAGTACATTAAAATGGAGGAGAATTCCCGACTCAAGGAACCTCTAGCCCGACCAAACCCGCCTGACCAATCCCACAAAAAAGATAAAGAACCTAAGAGGAAAGAAGAGCAGAGCACAGAGAAGCCCTGGAAATACCACAATTACACCCCCTTAGAGTCTCCCTAGTAGACGTTTATCGAGAGGGATGCCACACAGAGAAGCTTCCCCTCCACGTCCGATCAAACACAAAAAGGGAGGGAGTCGAACAGAGTAATACGAATACCACAAGCTCTATGGACACCTAGCCAACGAAAGCTGCAACGTAAAAACGTCATGGAAAAGCTGGTAAGAGAAGGTCGATAAGACATATACCTAACTAACAGATCGGATGATCCAAGGAAGAGAAGGAGGGATGAAGAGGAAGGATGACAAGAACATTCACCTCAAACCCCAGAGTGACATGTGCACATGATCAATGGAGGGTTTGCTGGGGGAAGGATGTCAAAGTCTTCCCGGAAAAGGCACCTTAAGAAGGTCTATCAAGTCCGGGAAGGAATTAAATCTCCCGACTTGCCGACCATTTCATTCACCAAGCAAGACGCCGAAGGAATAACACCTGGACACGACGACCCAGTGGTGATAACAATAATCCTAGCAAACGCCAAACTCCACAGGACCCTCATCGACCAGGGAAGCTCAGCGAATATTTTATTTAAATCCGCTTTCGACAAACTCGGGCTGGAAGTAAGGGATCTAACGGCCTACCCAGACAGCTTGTTCAGGTTAAAGGACACACCAATCCAACCCCTCGAGTACATCCCCCTGTATACCACCTTTGAGAAGAGCACGAGGTCAAAGACACTGATCATAGATTACATCATTGTCAATGATAACTCGGCATACAATGCTCTCATAGGTCAGACCACTCTGAATCGACTTGCGGTTGTTGTCTCAACACCTCACCTCTGTATGAAGTTCCCCACAACAGAAGGAGTTGCCACCATCAAGGGAAACCAAAGGCTAGCACGAAAGTGCTATAACGAAAGCCTCAACCTGAAAGGGAGCCCAAGGGGCAAGGAGATCAACACAATCGAGTTGGGAGGAATCCGAACTCGGGAAGATCTCTGCCCCCAACCTGGAGGCAAGACGGAAGAAATACAGATCAGGGACTACCCAAGCAAAACCACCAATATAGGGGTCAACCTGGAGGGAGACCTTAAGAAATAGCTCGTGGATCTTCTTAGGAAAAATACCAACCTCTTCGCATGGAAGGCCTCGAACATGCCAGGTATAGATCCTGACCTGATGTCCCACAGATTGGCAGTATACCCGGGCTCCCGACCTGTCCAGCAAAAATGTTGGAAGCTCGGGCCCGAAAGGACACAGGCCGTAGAAGAGAAAGTACAGGCCCTACTAGAGGCAGGGTTCATAAGAGAAGTGAAATACCAGCTATGGCTAGCCAACATCGTTTTGGTGAAAAAGAAAAACAGGAAATGGAGGATGTGTGTCGACTACATGACCTACCTCAACAAGCTTTGCCCCAAAGATCCTTACCCCCTTCCCAGCATCGACGCTCTGGTTGACTCAGCCTCAGGCTGTAGATATCTATCCTTTATGGATGTATATTCGGGATACAACCAAATCCCAATGCACAAACCAGATCAAGAAAAAACCTCGTTCATAACCCCAAAGGTAAACTATTGCTACATAGTAATGCCTTTTGGATTGAAGAACACAGGGGCTACATACCAGGGACTGATGAATAAAGTATTTTCCTCCCACATAGGAAAACTCATGGAGGTCTACGTAGATGACATGCTCGTCAAAACCAAAGAGAGCGCAACACTGCTATCTGACCTCTCTGAGGTTTTCGACACCATAAGAAAGCACGTAATGAGGATGAACCTTTGAAATGCACCTTTGCGGTAGAAGCCGGGAAGTTCTTAGGCTTCATGCTCACCCAAAGGGACATCGAGGCAAACCCAGACAAATGCCAAGCCATTCTCAACATGAAGATCCTGACCTGTGTCAAAGAAGTCCAGCAGCTAAACGGTAGATTAGCAGCTCTGTCTAGGTTCCTAGCAGGATCAGCCCTGAAATCACTTCCCCTCTACTCCATCTTAAGGAAGGACAAGCAATTTGAGTGGATTCCAGAATGTGAATAAGCCTTCCAAGACTTCAAAGCCTTCCTGGGATAACCACCTATTCTTGCCTGACCTATAAAAGGGGAAGAGCTCGTCCTATACCTTGCAGTAGCAAGTCAGGCCATAGCCTTAGCCCTGGTACGAGAAGAAGATAAGGGACAACAACTTTTCTATTTCATCAGCAAAGCCTTACAGGTGGCAGAGCTAAACTACCAAAAGATAGAAAAGTTTTCTTATGCCCTCATCCTTACATCTCGGAGGCTCTGACCCCACTTTCAGGCATACACCATCAAAATCCTCACCAACCAGCTAATGAAGCACATCCTGCAAAAGACAAACTTAGCAGGTCAGATGTTACAATGGGTAGTGGAGCTGTCTGAGTTCGACCTAAAATATGAGACTCGGATAGCAATCAAGTCGTAATACCTTGCTAACTTTATTGTTGAATACACTGAAAGCCCAGGAGACCCGACCACACAGAGCCTATACGTAGACGGGTCATCAAACAAAGCGGGAAGTAGGGCTGGCGTCATTCTAGAAAGTGACCCAGGAACTTAGATAGAGTTATCCTTAAGGTTCGACTTTCCTGCCTCCAACAACCAAGCAGAGTATGAAACCTTACTCGCTGGCCTGAAGCTGGCTAAAGAAGTGGGAGCTGAAAAGCTAGTAGTGTTCAACGATTCACAGGTAATCACCTCCCAAATCAACAGAACCTACCAAGCCAAAGACCCCACCATGAACAAGTATTTAGAAATAACCTGAGAATAACTGGCGTACTTCGAAAAGAGCGACATTAAGCACATAAATTGGGAATTCAACTCCTGGGCTGATACCCTCTCAAAATTAGCTAGCACCAAGTCAAGGAGCAACAACAAGAGTCTCGTCTAAGAAACCTTACAAACACCATCAATCTTGAAAGAGGAGGACAATTCAGAACCAGAGGCGTTAGCCATATCCAATCAAAATTTAGGGTGGATGACCCCATAGTCAATTACCTCAAATTTGACACATTGCCCGAGAACGAAAAGGAAGCTAGAAGACTTATCAAAGAGGCACAAAACTATACGCTAGTCCATAATGTTTTATACAAATGAGGAATCTCAACACCTCTCTTAAAATATGTACCAACCCCTAACACAAAAGAAGTATTGGAGGAGGTACACAGTGACATCTGCGGCAACCACCTGATAGCTCGGTCACTAGCTAAAAAGGTGATTTGAGCCGATTTCTTTGGCCAACCTCACAGAGGGAAGCGATCGAGTTCGTCAAAAGGTGCCCACCTCGTCAAAAACACGCCAACTTTCATGTCGCTCCGCCCGAGGAGCTAATTAGTATAACCTCACCATGGCCATTTGCGAAATGGAGGGTCTCGATCTACTCGGATCATTCCCACAAGCCCCAGGATAAGTCAAATACCTCATAGTAGGGATTGACTATTTCACTAAATGTATCGAGGCGAAACCCCTAGCAACCATCATTGCCCAAAGAAGTCAAAAATTCCTGTACAAGAATATTGTCACAAGGTTCGGAGTCTCCCACTCCATCACCATGGACAACAGAACCCAATTCACTAACTCCACCTTCCGAAACCTGGTGGCCGACTTAAAAATCAAACGCCAATTCACTTCAGTAGAACACCCTCAGGCTAATGGACAGGCTAAAGCAGCCAACAAAGTCATATTGGCCAGATTGAAGTGCCGACTACAAGATGCCAAGGGAGCTTGGGCTGACGAGCTCCCTTAAGTCTTATGGGCATACTAGACTACCCCACACACTCCACGATAGGGGAATCACCTTTCCAACTTGCTTAAGGAATGGAGGCCATGATTCCAATAGAAGTTACCGAAGAATCACCTAAGGTAATATAATGAAGGAGCCAACACCCAGGCACAAAAAGATGAGCTCAACTTCCTCACAGAAGTTCGAGAAAGAGCTCGGATTAGGGAGGAAGCTCTAAAGCAAAGGATGGCTCTAAGATACAACTAAAAGGTGGTCAAAAGGAACTTCAGCACCAACAACCTCATCCTAATCTGGAATGAATTAGGGTGCAAAAGTCGGGGGAATGAAAGTTGGCCGCTAATTGGAAAGGACCTTACAAGATAACAGAGGTCCTAGGCAAAGGTTACTACAAAGTGTCCGACCTCCAAGGGGTAGGAGCTCACGAGGTCTTGGCACGCATGTAACCTAAGAAGGTAGTATAGTTAGAAAGCGAACCTCATGTGAAGGTGTACTCTTCTTTCCCATTTTAGGATTTTTAATGAGGCACCAGCACAAGGGCTAGCGGTACCCAACCCCCAGATTCCTGTAAAGAAGCTCTCTACCTTCTAATAAAAGACCTATCTTATTTTTTCCATCTCTACTCCTTTAAAAAGTTTCCTGTCTGAAGACGCATTAATTTAAGCTTGACAAACTGCAAAAATCATTGTCGGACCTAAAGAAGGTCGACAAGATAAAGCGACGAGGTCTAAATTAATGTAAGAAGTTAAATAAATAGCTCGTATAAAGCAATATCAATGAGATCGGATGAAAAACAAGCAGTAAAATTAACTTACTAAAGGCCAACCACTTGAGGTCGGACCTATGAAAGGAAATTGTTCCGAGGGTTACCTGAAACTGTAGGTCGATCCCGGACGAGATCTGAGTTGGTGGTTGGAGCTGACGTGTCCAACTTGTTGGATTTTGTGATGATATTGATCCTTCGTCACCGGTGGGTGGTAGTAACTGCAAGAGACTCCGATGCTTAAGTTAGCACGTGCTTTAGGCAGGTTTTTAGTAGAATCAGAGTATGAGTTATACTTGGGTGCTCCAGTGTATTTATAATGGTGTAAGATAGTTATCTTATCTTATCTTTGAGTGGGGTCATCTTATCTTTAAGGGGAACCGCCTTTATCTTTCTAGGCTTTAATTGCCTTTAGATTTGGGCTGGGTTCCTTCATTTGGGCCCTCTTTGGGCTCTTCTGGCGATTTGGCCGAGCTCTTTCAGAAGAGGTCGGGTAACCCCGACCTGAAGAGGTCGGTCGACTTGTCTCCAATCAGCTCGAGTCGTACAGCTCGACCCAAGGCAGGAACAGTGCCCTTGCTTGAGCTCGGTCTTTCTTTTGAGGTCATGTTTTTGCTAGAGTTTGACCCCTTCTTTTGGAAAAGTCGAGCTCGAGCATTTTGTCGATTTTGCCGTAGAGTCTTCATTTAGTAGCTTGAATGCGGACCGTTTTCTCACTTCTTTTAACTGCATCGTGCGTTGCGCTTTCCTAGGGAATGTGTGAAGGCTTTTAAGGGCTCATTAATTCCTTTTCACCTTCTTCCCTCTTTCTTATTTCATTTTTGAATTTTCAGTTTCTCCCTTCTTCACCTTTTATCGTAACTTCCTCCTTCTCTTAGACCTTCGTGCTCCTTTTTCTTTCCTCGAAAGGGTGCTTGTTGGCTTTTGTTCTAGCCATTACTTCCATCTTCGATCGGTTATCGTTCCTCCTCCACTGCAGGTTGGTCTGTTTTTTCCTCTCTTTTTTGCTTTTCACGCTATTTCTGCTTATGTTGTTTTTGGCTTTAAGAAGTTTTGATATTGTTTGAATTCATAGAAGGTTTACATCTTTCTCTGTGTTTGTTTGCGTCTGATTTACCGCTATACTATGTGCTCTGAGGGTTTTCTCGATTTGCATGAGTCGCCATTTTGTCTGAAAAGGATTTTTCGATCTTTTTCTGTTTGAAGCTTGAAGTAGTGAACTGTTGATTTAAAAAAGGTTGAATCTTTGATGATTTCTTGCAGGGTCTATTTGATGTTTGATGGTTTGCTTGTCTTGTATGGCCTGGGTGATTTCTTTTATATTTGACAAAAAATCCTTTTGTTGATAGTCTGTAAAAAGGTCGTAGCTTTTGAAGACTTTGTTGTGAATTTGTGACTTTCTTGTGGAGTGTCGCTGTCAAAGGAGGTTTGTTTTCTTGTTTGAGAGATTTCAGGTTATAGACTGTAGATTTTCCTTTTTCTCGTGGGCTCTTACTTTCTTGTTGCCTCCAAAGGGTGCCCTTGGACCTTAAACCCTAAACCCTTGGACCTTAAACCCTAAACCCTTGTTGCCTCCATGTTATTGCTTGAGTTACCTTCCATATTTGTCCGAGCTGCTCCCCTATTTGCCCGAGTTTGTTTGGTTAGTAACCTGTTTTTCTTTTTTCTTTTTGTAGGACTAGTTGACCCATGTCTTCTCGCAAAAATATTATCGAGACGTCCTCTAAAGTCCCTGAGGGCATGTCTGACTGGCTGGACTCCCTCGTCTTGATGTGCGTTTCGGTGGTTAATTCTGAATACTGCGTGCAGCTTAGGAAACATCACAGGATTTGTAGTAGTAGAGATCAGGAGAAGAACTACGAGTTGGTAGCGCCTGACCTCGATGAGAGGGTTTGTTTTCCTTCTTTGACCCAGGGGGAACGCCCCTTCTTTTTTGCTTATGACTACTTTTTTAGCCAAATGAACATTACCCTTCCCTTTACCTCCTTCGAGATAGATTTGTTGTGGTCGTGTAATATAGCTCCCTCCCAGCTTCATCCGAATTCATGGGGCTTCATTAAGATCTTTCAGTTGTTGTGTTAAGAATTTGATGTCAAGCCTTCTCAAACTCCCTTTCTTTACCTCTTTGTTTTGACTAAGCCTGGGATTTCTACAAAAAAGAAGGCTTCGTGGGTTTCTTTCTGATCTGCCCAAGGAAAGAAAGTGTTTTCTATGTATGATGAGTCCTTTAGGGATTTTAAGAACTATTATTTCAAGGTCCGAGCTGTTGAGGGAGCTCGGCCTTTTTTCTTAGAGTCGAATAATGAACGTGCCTTCCCTTTATGCTGGCAGAAGAATGTTGTAGTATCTAGGTATTCGTGGGAGATGCTAGATGAGATCGAGCAGGCCTTTGTGAATGTGCTGGAGGAGAATTGGGGGCAGCCTCCCCATCTCGACACAAAGAAGTTTTTAGGGAACCCCTCACTTCTCCGAGTTGAACTGGGTAGTTTGCCAATTTCTTTTGAGTTCTTCTTTGTTTATTTGTTTGTTTTGTCGACCTGTACCTTTCTTTTTTGTGACTTTGATTTTGCTGATTTCCCTTTCAGAGATGTTGAAGAATACAGACTCTATGAAGGCCTTTAAGAAGGCAAGGAAAGCAACCGCGGCTCAGAACATCTCGGCCCAGGCTGTGGGGGAAGGTTCTTCTCAGGTTCCCCCTAAGAAACCGTCCTCCAGCGGTCCTGGGCCAAGGAAGGTTATCCCTACTCCTCAGGTCTATTTGGCTGATCCTCCCCGATCAACTTCTGGTGCTACCTCTTCTCCCACTACTGGCCCTCCTCCAAAAAGACAGAGAGCTGTTAAACCCTTTGATTTGGATGCCCCAGATTTTGATGCTGTGGGTTTTGTCGATCATCAAATTGCTCCTTATAGTGTTATTCCTACGGATGATGTATCCATTCTCCACCATCTGGACTTCATTACCCGAAGTAGCATTAAGATGGCGCACATGGGAGCAGCCTTATTCCAAACTGCCCAGGATGCTCTGGTTCATGCGACAAAGGCTTTTATGGACGAGGCCAAGTTGGAGTACGATAGGATCAAAGGTTTGAAGGAGGAACTTGAGGTAAAGGTGGTCAAGCTGGAGAAAGATTTGGAGAATAAGAAGAATCGGGCTACTACTGCGGTGGCTTCTGCAAATTTGGCTGAGGAGATGGTGCAGCAGCATAAGGAGAGCTATGTCCAGACTTATGGTGAGCTGATTGAGGTCAGGGAGAGGTTGGAATCTGCTCAGGCTGATTATACCGAGCTTCCGGGCCATCTCATGGGCAGTGTGACTACTGCTTATGAGAATTTGAAGGCTCAGTTCCGAGTTCTCGCTCTCGAGCTCGACCTGGCTCTCTTCAGTTTGGACAATATTGTGGAGAATGGTAAGATCGTCCCTGCCCCAGATGAAGATGATGACGACGTAATCCCTCCTCCTGCGCCAACAGTCAAAGCTTCTGTTGCCCCGACTTCTCCATCTCCTGCAGCTGAGGTCAACCATCCCGAGTCGGATCCTGATGTTCAGATCCTGAACCGGCTGGATAGAACCGTTGATGCCGTCCCGCTTGCGACTCATCCTCCTTCACCTCGAGATGCCGCCACTGGGGAGTCTTTGCATCCTTTGTAGTTTCTGTTTTGTTTTTGTATCTTTTATAACCCGGCTTGTGGGTCTTTGAACTCTAGTCTCTGTAGCTCGTAGTTGTTTGACTTTGACATTTTAGTTGCTTTTCTTAGCAACTTTATTTAGGAAAACAAATGCTTTTGAACTCTTGGGGTCGTCTTTCGGGTGACCTTCTGAGCCTTTACTATAGTAGCTTTTCTTCTTGATATGTTTGTTCGTAGCTTTTCGGCATTTTCAGGAATTTTTAGAGCGTTGGGGTCTTGCTGTCCGACCTCTTTTGTGTTTGTTTATTTCCTGCTTTGGTCAAAGTGACCTTTTGAGGCTAGCTTTGTTCGACTATTCTTTTTAGTATTCTCATAGAACACTTTGTGAATTGATTTTGGTGAGGTCGTGGCCTTCTTTGGGTCGAGTTGTGTTCCTTCTAGCGCATGCCTTCTATTGGTCAACTTCTTTCGTCGAGTTATTTCTAGTAATCCATTTTTAATTGAGCCTATCGGGGTCTCTTTTTACGGATTTACTTGTCGCTTTAATCTGATTGGTCCGATTTTTTCACGTCGGTCCTTTTCGAGTTATTTTTAGTAATCTATTTTTAGTTGGACCTCACTGGGTTTCTTTTTATGGATTACTTTTTATAACTTTGTAGCTTTAATCGGCTTGGGCCGACTTCTTCATGTCGGTCCCTTCTAAGTTATTTCTAGTACTCCATTTTTAGAGCTGGTCATGCCTCTTTTCTATGGATTACTTTTTTTATAACTTGTGTCACTTTAATTAGTCTGGTCTGACTTCTTTTATGTCGGTTCATCCTAAGTTATTTTTAGCAATCCATTTTTTCTCAGACCTCGTCAAGCCTCTTTCTATGGATCGCTTTTCATAACTTTTTGTCGCTTTGGTCGATTGGTCCGACTTCTTCATGTCGGTCCGTCCCAAGTTATTTTTAGTAATCTATTTTAATGGGTTACTTTTTATAACTTCTTGCATTGATCTGTTTTTATCGCTTTTTCATCTTGCCGATTTTGTAGAAATCGGGCGGTGAGTTTGATTCTCACTTGGCCGATCTTGTCGAAGTCGGGCGATGAATTTGATTTTCATCGTGATCGGGTGGTGAATTTGGTTTTCACCTTGCTGACCTGTAGCTTTATAATCGGGCGATGAATTTTTTGCGTTCAGATTAATGCGTCTTGATAGTAGGATTTTGTAGAGAATCTGAAAAGTTTTATTCAAATAGAAAAATAGACATTTTCCAAAAAATATATACATGTGGGTGCTTACCCTTTTAAGTCAGGTAATTTTGCAGATCTTGGTTTGGCACCTCGTTAAAAAACCTTTTTAGGAAAAAGAGTGCACCTTGTCCTAAGATCTTTTTATTAGCTCCTAACTGTAATACCTTCTTAGGTTGCAGGCGTGCCATGACCTTGGTAGCTCTCGCCCTTCAAGTTCGGACACCCTGTAGTACCCTTTTCCCAGTACCTCTGTGACTCGGTAGGGTCCTTTCCAGTTAGCTGCTAACTTTCCTTCTCCTGGTCGACCTGTTCCGATGTTATTTCGGATTAGGATGAGATCGTTATTGGCGAAACTTCGCCGAAATACTTTCTGGTTGTATTTGGAGGCCATTCGATGTTTTAAAGGTTCCTCCCTGATCCGAGCTCTCTCTCGGATTTCTGGAAGTAGGTCGAGCTCTTTCCTTTGATTTTGGGAGTTGACCTCTTCGTTGTAGTGGATCATTCTGGGGGATCCTTCCTCGACCTCTACTGGGATCATTGCCTCCACTCCATAAGCCAATCGAAAGGGTGATTCCCCAGTTGTAGAGTGTGGGGTTGTCCGATATGCCCATAAGACTTGTGGGAGCTCTTCAGCCCATGCTCCTTTTGCATCCTATAGTCTCCGTTTTAACCCGGCTAGTATGACTTTATTGGCAGCTTCTGCTTGTCCATTAGCCTAGGGGTGTTCTACGGATGTGAATTAGTATTTTATTTTCAAGTCAGCCACCAACTTCCTAAAACCCGCATCTGTGAATTGTGTGCCATTGTCTGTGGTGATGGAATGGAAAACCCCAAATCTTGTGATAATGTTTCTGTATAAGAATTTCCGACTTCTCTGAGCTGTGGCATTAGCTAGGGGCTCTGCCTCAATCCACTTTGTGAAATAATCTACCCCTACGATGAGGAACTTGACCTGTCCCGATCCTTGGGAGAAGGGTCTGAGGAGGTCGAGTCCCCATTTTGCAAATGGCCAAGGTGATGTTATGCTGATGAGTTCCTCTGGTGGGGCGATGTGGAAGTTGGCATGTTTCTGATATGGTGGGCATGTCTTAACGAAATCATTGGCTTCTTTTTGTAACGTCGGCCAAAAGAATTCGGCTCGGAGTACTTTTTTGGTGAGAGCTCGTGCTCCGAGATGGTTGCCACATATGCCACTGTGTTTCTCTTCCAAGACCTCTTTTGTGTTAGAGGTCGGCACAAATTTTAATAGGGGTGTTGAAATCTCTCTCTTGTATAGGATGTTGTTTATGATGGTGTAGTATTGTTCTTCTTGTCTTAGTCTCCTTGCCTCCTTCTTATCTGTAGGGAGTGTCTCCGACTTGAGGTAGTTGATTATGGGTGTCATCCATCCAGGATCTTGTCCTGATATGGCTAGGACCTTTTCTTCCCCCGAGATTGATGGGCTTTGCAGTACTTCCTGGATGAGACTTCTATTATTGCCCCCTGGTTTGGTACTGGCTAATTTTGAGAGTGCATCAGCTCGGTCATTCTGTTCTCGAGGTCTGTAGCGGACCTCATACTCCCCGAGCTGTCCGAGCTGTTCCCTGGTTTTGTCCAGGTATTTTTTCATGATAGAGTCCTTAGCTTGGTAGCTCCCTTCTATTTGTGAGGTGACGACTTGCGAATCGCTGAAGATGATAAGCTTTTGAACTCCAACCTCCTTAGCTAGCCTCAAACCAGCTAGCAATGCTTCGTATTTGGCCTGGTTGTTTGATGCAGGGAACTCAAATTTTAGGGAGAGTTCGATTTGGTTTCCCTGATCACTTTCTATTATCACACCTACACCACTCCTAGTTTTGTTTGAAGAGCCGTCTACAAAAAGATTCCATTTTGTAGGAATTTCAGGGGTGTCAGTGTACTCAGCAATGAAGTCAGCCAAATATTGAGACTTGATTGCCATTCGAGCTTCATAACGAAGATCAAACTCGGATAGCTCGATTGCCCACTGCAGGATTCTTCCAGCTAAGTCTGTCTTCTATAGAATGCCTTTTATGGGCTGGTTGGTCCAGACCTTGATGGTGTGAGCTTGAAAATATGGACGGAGTCGTCGAGAGGTTAGTATGAGAGCATAGGCAAACTTTTCTATTTTTTGGTAGTTCAGTTCGGACCCTTGTAGGGCTTTGCTGATGAAGTAGATGGGTTGTTGTCCACTTTTGTCCTCTCTGACTAGTGCTGAGGCTATTGCCCGATTTCCTACTGCGAGGTATAATACAAGTGGTTCTCCTTCCCATGGTCGAGTTAGAATATATGGTTGTCCCAGGAACCTTTTGAAATCCTGAAAAGCCTCGCACTCCGTTGTCCATTCAAACCTCTTTCCTTTCCTTAAGGTGGCATGGAAGGGGAGAGATCTTATGGCCAATCTAGCCAGAAATCTGGACAAGGCTGCCAGTCTTTCATTGAGTTGTTGTACCTCTTTGACGCAGGTCGGACTCTTCATGTCCAATATGGCCCGGCATTTATCCGGGTTTGCCTCAATTCCTCGTTGTGTTAACATGAAACCCAGGAATTTGCCAGCTTCTACTGCAAAGGTACATTTTGCAGGGTTAAGTCGCATGCCATGCCTTCTTATGGTACCGAAGACTTGGGCGAGGTCGGCCAGTAATGACTCCTCACTTTGTGTTTTTACCAACATGTCATCCACATATACCTCCATGAGTTCCCCGATATGGTCTGTGAAGACTTTGTTCATTAATCTTTGGTAGGTAGCTCCTGCATTTTTTAGTCTAAATGGCATGACCACATAACAGTAGTTTGCTTTTGGGGTTAGGAATGAGGTCTTTTCTTGATCAGGTGGATACATTGGGATTTGATTGTATCCTGAATAAGCGTCCATGAACGAGAGGTACTTGTATCCGGAGGAGGCATCCACTAGAGTGTCGATATTTGGGAGTGGATAGGGATCTTTTGGGCAGGCTTTGTTGAGATCGGTGTAGTCGGTGCACATCCGTCACTTCCCATTTGATTTTTTCACCAAGACAACATTAGCTAGCCATAGCGGGTATTTGACTTCTCTTATGAATCCTGCCTCCAGTGAAGTTCGTACCTGTTCTTCCACAGCTTGGGATCTTTCAGGTTCGAGTTTTCTACGTTTCTATTGTACTGGCTGAGATCCTGGGTATACTGCCAGCTTGTGGCACATTAGTTTGGGGTCTATTCCCGGCATGTCTGCTGTCTTCCATTCGTAGAGGTCGGCATTATCCCTTAAAAACTGAATCAGAGGCTCCTTTACATCTCCATTTAAGGTTGCCCCAATATTTGTTGTTTTGTCTAGGGCATCTCTAACGATTAGATTCTGGCCAGTAAAGAATTTTATAAAAATAATCACGTTGTAGGTATAGCTTCTAAACCAACAGAGAATCCTTTTGTACAAAAACTTTGGTTGTCACTTAAGCAAACCCAATAAAATTTATAACCGAAGTATTTAAACCTCAGGTTGTCTCTCAAGGAATTGTAGGGAAGTATGATTTATTATTGGTTATGAAAAAAGTATCTTTTTGGGTTTTTGAAATAGGGAATAGGAAAATAAATTGGCAAGGAAGTAAATTAATACTAGAAAAACTCTTGGCAAGGTATGAGAACTGGAAATCCCATCCTAGTTATCCTTATCAGGTGTGATGAGAATTGTTATTGCTCCCACTTAGTTAACCCTTACTAAATAAAGGAAAGTCGAGTGGACTAATCAACTTGATTCCTCAAGTCCTAGTCAACTCCTATGGAAAGACTAGCTTTAGAGGAATCCAAATCAATCAGCAAATTCCAATTTTCAATCAACAGCTGAGTTTGATAACTCAAGTGTCACCAATTACTCAACCAAAGCAAAAAGGGAAAAAGCTAAATTATTTATATCATAAATGGAAGAAAATAATCATAAATCTGAAATACCTCAAATTGCATTTAAACATAAATTCAAATCTAACATTGGAAGGTTCATAAGCCAATTTGGCAACATAAGTAATTAACAAGTAAAAGCATTAGAATAAATAAAAGTAGAAGAGAAACATAAGTTAAAGGAACATTGAACCTGGAATTGGAGAAAACGAAGGAATCCTAATCCTAAAATCTAAGAGAAATCCTAATCCTAAATCCTAAGAGAGAGGAGAGAGCCTTTCTCTCTAGAAACTACATCTAAAACTTAAAATTGTGAATATGAAAGTTGTATGAATGAATGAATTGATTCCCCCACTTTATAGCCTCTAATCTGTGTTTTCTGGGCCGAAAACTGGGTCAAGAATAGCCCAAAAGTTGCCGGGGCGATTTCTGATAAGTCCAGCACGCGGCAAAGTAACGCGTGAGCGTCGTCCACGCGTGAGCGTGGATTGGATTTTTGCCAGGTCACGCGTGCGCGTGATCCACGCATTCGTGGCGCCTATCTTCAGGGCAGATATGGCAAATTATATATCCTTGTGAAGCTCTGGTCTTTTCAACGCAACTAAAACCGCCTCATTTGGACCTCTGTAGCTCAAGTTATAATTGTTTGAGTGCGAAGAGGTCAGGCTGGACAGCTTTAGCAATTCCTTCAGCTTCTTGTATTCCTTCCACTTTTGCATGCTTCCTTTCCATCCTCTGAGCCATTCCTGCCCTGTAAACCCTGAAATCACTTAACACACATATCATGGCATCGAATGGTAATAATAGAGGATTAATATTAGCAAATATAAGGCCAAAGAAGCATGTTTTCAATCATAGCACAAAATCAGGAAGGAAAACGTAAAACATGCAAATTGTATGAATAAGTATGAGAATAATGGATAAAATCCACTAGATTAAGTACAGGATAAACCCTAAAAATGGGGTTTATCAATCTCTGATCTGGACTTTTTCTATCTCGCCCTCAGGTTGTGGACGAAGTTCTTCCCGACCTCGAACTCCACCGAGCTCGATGGTGTGGATTTCTTCTCTTTTGCCCCTGAGGTTCAGACTTTCGTTGTAACAGCATCGCGCTATTTTCTGGTCTCCTGTTATCGTAGCGATCCCCTCTGGAGTTGGAAATTTCATGCATAGATGTGGAGTCGAAACTACTGCGGCGAGCTGATTCAGTGTTGTCCGACCTATCAGGGCGTTGTAGGCTGAGCTTACGTCGACTACGATGTAGTCTATATTGAGTGTCCTTGATCAGGTTCCCTTTCCGAAAGTTGTGTGTAGCGAGATATATCCAAGTGGTTGGATTGGAGTGTCTCCTAGTCCAAACAATATGTTCAGATATGCTCTGACCTCTTTTTCTTGTAGGCCAAGTTTGTCGAAGGCAGATTTAAACAAGATATCCACCGAGCTTCCTTGGTCTACCAGTGTGCGGTGGAGATTAGCTTTGGCCAATATGATAGTAATAACCATGGGATCGTCATGTCCCGGGATGATGCCTGCTGTGTTTTCTTGGGTAAAAGTAATAGTAGGGAGGTCGGATGATTCTTCTCATTCTCCAACGTGATATACTTCTTTAAGGTGCCTTTTGCGAGATAATTTTGAGATCCCGCCGCCTGCGAATCCTCCGTTTATCATATGAACGTGCCTTTTCGGGGTGTGGGGTGGTCGTTCAGTTCGTCCGACCTCTTTGTCCCTTCTTCTCTTTCTGGGCTCATCCGATTTGTTGGCTAAGTATCGATCTAGTCGTCCCTCTCTTACCAGTTTTTCTATGACATTTTTAAGTCGAAGTATACGTTGGTAGGATGTCCATAGATTCGGTGGTATTCACAGTATTCTGTTCGATTTCCTCCGCATTTTTTTCTTTTGATTGGGCGAGGTGGCGGGATCTTCTCGGTGTGGCACACTTCTCTGTAAACATCCACAAGAGACACCCGAAAAGGGGTGTAATTGTGGTATTTTTTGAGCTTCTCTCCATGTTGATTTTCTTTTTTCTTGGACTCTTTATCCTTATCTCGAGAGGAGTAGGAGAATCCAGATTTTGAAGTCTCTCCTAGTCGAGAGTTTTCCTCCATGATGATATACTTCTCTGCCCGTTCTTGCACTTCATTTAAAGATGTTGGATGCTTTTTTTATATGGAGTAACTAAAAGGTCCTTCTTGTAGTCCATTAATGAGACCCATGATGGCTGCTTCTGTTGGTAGACTTTGTATGTCCAAGCATGCTTTGTTGAATCTTTCCATGTAGTTTCGAAGACTTTCCCGATCTCCTTGTTTGATTCCTAATAGGCTCGGAGCGTGTTTGGCTTTGTCCTTCTAGATGGAGAATCTAGCAAGAAACTTTTTGGCTAAGTCATCAAAATTTGTGATCGATCTGGGAGGCAGAGTGTCGAACCACTTAATTGCTGTCTTTGTTAGGGTGGTCGAGAAGGCTTTACAACAAATCACGTCCGAGGCGTCGGTGAGATACATTCTACTTCTGAAATTGCTGACATGATGGCTTGGGTCTGATGTGCCATCGTATGGGGTCATGTCGGGGGCTTTGAAGTCCTTTGGGACTTTGGCTTTCATGATCTCTTTGGTGAATGGGTCTTGATCTTTGTGGGGGCTATCTTCATGACTGGATCGAGTAGTCTTAGTTTTGAGATTGGCTTCGAGTTTTAGGAGCTTGTCCTCTAACTCTTGGTGTCGCCTTGGTTCCCTTCGAAGATCCTTCTCGGCCTCTCGTTGATGCTCGGCTTCTTTTTCGAGTTGTTTAAGGCGGTCTTGAGCTTGTAGTGCCTCCGCAATTTCTGTACTTGGTGAGTTTTTGTCTTTATTTGGTTGAGGTGTATCTTTTGGTGTGGTGTCCGTGTTTTTGTGCGGCATCCTATTCTCTAGATCAGAGTCGTGATCGTTGTCAAGGTTGTCCGCCATGATGATGGGATGACTTCCAGGTCCCCCGCAACGGCGCCAATGTTCCGAGGGTTACCTGAAACTGTAGGTCGATCCCGGACGAGATCTGAGTTGGTGGTCGGAGCTGACGTATCCGACTTGTTGGATTTGGTGATGATACTGATTCTTCGTCACCGGTGGGTGGTGGTACCTGCAAGAGACTCCGATGCTTAAGTTAGCACGTGCTTTAGGCAGGTTTTTAGTAGAATCAGAGTATGAGTTATACCTGGGTGCTCCAGTGTATTTATAATGGTGTGGAGTGACCTTTTCTGGAGATAAGATAGTTATCTTATCTTATCTTTGAGTGGGGTCATCTTATCTTTAAGGGGAACCGCCTTTATCTTTCTAGGCTTTAATTGCCTTTAGATTTGGGCTGGGTTCCTTCATTTGGGCCCTCTTTGGGCTCTTCTGGCGATTTGGCCAAGCTCTTTCAAAAGAGGTCGGGTAACCTCGACCTGAAGAAGCCGGTCGACTTGTCTCCAATCAGCCCGGGTTGTACAGCTCGACCCAGGGTAGGAACAGAAATTCAACGACTTAATAAACAAAAAACAAAAACCTAGCTACGTCTTAAAAAGCAAAAAGGTTTAAATCAAGCACTATTTACAAAAGTTGCAAATGATAGTCGATAATAAAGAGTTCAAATCGAACACCAACTATTACAAAATTAAAGTGTCAAAAGACCCACAAGTCGGGACATTCCGAAAAGATAAACTAAAGGAAAATCAAACGGGGTTGAGGTTCTCGCCCGTCACAGCATCCTTGGCAGGGGGAGAGGGGGGGAAGAACAGTAACCGAAACAACCTCGATGATCTCAGGAGATGAAGGGGAAGCTTCCATGTTGACGACCTCAGGCTAAGGCTTAGCTCGGACCTCGGACGCAGAAGGAGCCTGGTGCACGAAATTGTGATCTCAGACAACGGCGCCAGGAACTCTGTACGCACGTCTTAATAAATCGTTTTTCATTCACAACTTCGATACAACTAACCAGCAAGTGCACTGGGTCGTCCAAGTAATAAACCTTACGTGAGTAAGGGTCGATCCCATGGAGATTGTTGGTATGAAGCAAGCTATGGTCACCTTGTAAATCTCAGTCAGACGGATATCAAATAGTTATGGAGTTTTCGAATATTAATAATAAATAGAAAATAAGGATAGAAATACTTATGTAATTCATTAGTTAGAATTTCAGATAAGCGTATAGAGATGCATTCGTTCCTCTGAACATCTGCTTTCCTGCTGTCTTCATCCAATAAATCTTACTCCTTTCCATGGCTGGCTTTATTTAAGGACATCACCGTTGTCAATGGCTACATCCCATCCTCTTGTGAAAATGGTCCAAATGCTCTGTCACAGCACGGCTAATCATCTGAAAAGCATCCCTAAAAGTAACTAGATTCTACTAAAAACATACTAAAAACAATGCCAAAAAGCGTATAAATTATCCGCTCATCAGAGCCTAACCAGCCTTAGGGTCGGACATGGGCACCTTCTCATCCTCGTCCGGGGCTGGAACAATCTTCCCGTCCACAATGACATTGTCAATACTAAACAAAGAAAGGTCAAGGTCGGGGGTTAGGACAGGAACTTGGGCCTTTAATTCTCATACATTTCAGCCACACCCCCAACCACATGCTCCTGAAGCTCGGCATAATCATCCTGGGCTGCCTTCATATCCTCAGGCATATCGATCAACTCCCCGTAAACCCGAGAATAACTCTCCTTGGCCTTTTCCTTCATCTCCTCCGCCTTGGCTGCTCGAGAACGGGCCATCTCCAAGTCCGACTCCAACTTAGCATTTTTCTCCTCCAACTCGGCCTTCAACCCATTCAACCTCTCCACATTAGCTCGAGTAGAGTTCAAAAAGGCCTGAGAAGCGTGAAGAGGAGACCTTTTCAGCTCTTTTGCCAAAGCAGTATTCACCCCTACCATATGAATGCAGTTACGTGTCATATGCAGGAGGTGGTTCAAAATAGACACATCATCCATTGATATCTGACTGTTAGACAGGATATGCTTCTCGCTCCAAGCAAAGCCGTTGAAGTCCTTATGATTAATACTCAACTCCCTAGTGGTCTTCTGCCTCTTAGGGGTTGGCTCGGATGGAGACAGGGACAACGGCACGCCCGAACTCTCTAACAGCGTATCAGGAGAGACTAAATAAACATGGGGAATCGGAATGACTTTCCTTTGAAAGGGCAAACCAGAACTCGGTTTCTTAGGAGGAGGTCGGGAAGAGGAGTCCTCAGTCTCTTGGCTCTGGAGATTGTGGGCGGTAATCGAATTTTTCGTGTTACGCAGGAATCTCATAGAGGAAGATTTCGAAGCCATGTCTGAAAAGAGAAAAGATTCACAAATACATGAGTTATGATCACAAACATATAGCATCAACATAATCAGAAAATCCAGAGGTCGGAAACTACATAACTCGAACCGGAGAAGATTGGGGTCCCCTAAGAATCTCTTCGTGTCTAAATGAGGAGCTCGATCCCAGCACTCTTCCAAAACACCAACAAAAGCTTGTTTGACCTCATCTAAGCTATCTATACTATATTTTGTCACTACAAGGTTCTCTTGCCAAAAAAGGGGAAAGGAAGGTTCATCGCTCTCATCCAAGAAAAAAGGTCGGACATCCTCCACTGCCTGAACCTTAAAGTAATAGTTCTTAAAGTCATGAAAGGACTCATCAAAATTAGAAAAGACGTTCTTACCATGAACAGCACGGAAGGAGACCCAAGAAGCCTTCCCCTTCTGCGACCCATGCTTGGTCAAGACGAACAAATAAAGGAAAATGCTAACAGAAGGTCGAACATCCAACTCCCGACAAAGGAGCTGGAAAATCTCCAAAAATGCCCAAGAATTAGGGTGAAGCTGGGAAGGGGCTACGTTATAAGACCAGAGGATCTCCGTCTCAAAATTGGTAAAAGGAAGAGTGATACCCAGTGACGATCCGAACTTTCTGCCGGTAAAGAAATTTATAAAATTAATCGCGTTGCAAGTATAGTTTCTAAACCAATAGAGAATCCTTTCGTACAAAAGTTTGGTTGTCATAAGTAACAAAACCCAATAAAATTTATAACCGAAGTATTTAAACCTCAAGTCGTATCTCAAGGAATCGCAGGGAAGTATGATTTATTATTGGTTATGGAAAATAAATGTATATTTTTGGGTTTTTGAAATAGAGAACAAGTAATTTAAATGACAAAAAAATAAATTAATAATTATAAAGACTCTTGGCAAGGTATGAGAACTGGAAATCCCATCCTAGTTATCCTTATCAGGTGTGATGAGAATTGTTGTTTCTCCCACTTAGTTAACCCTTACTAAATAAAGGAAAGTCAAGTGGACCAATTAACTTGATTCCTCAAGGCCTAGTCAACTCCTGTGAAAAGACTAGCTTTAGAGGGATCCAAATCAATCAGCAGTTTCCAATTCTCAATCAACTGCTGAGTTTGACAACTCAAGTGTTACTAATTACTTAACCAAAGCCAAAAGGGAAAAATCTAAATTATTTATATCATAAATAGAATAAAACAATCATAAATCTAAAATACCTCAAATTGTATTAAATAGAATATTCAAATCTAACATAAAGAGTTCATAAGCCAATTTGGCAACATAAGTAATTAACAAGTAAACGCATTAGAATAATTAAAAGTAGAAGAGAATATAAAATTAAAGTAAGGGAACATTGAACCTGGAATGAAGAAATAACCATAAACTAAGAGAAATCCTAATTCTAAAACCTAAGAGAGAGGAGAGAGCTTCTCTCTCTAAAAAACTACATCTAAAACCTAAAATTGTGAATTATGAAAGTTGTATAAACTGTGTCTATTGATTCCCCCATTCTCCAGCTTCTATTCTGTGTTTCTGGGCTTGGATTTGGGCCGAAAAAGAGTCCAGAAATCGCTGGGGTCGACTTCTGCAATTTTCTGCATGTGGCGTTCGTCACGCATGCGCGTGGGTCATGCATGCGCGTCATTTAGAGATTTTCCTTGTCACGGGTACGCGTCAGTCACACGTACGCGTCGCTTGCGTTTTGTGTTAGGCACGCGTCCGCGTCGTCCATGCGTGCGCGTCGCTTCCATTTTCTTTAAAACTCCATTTTGTGCATTCCTTCCATTTTTGCGTGTTTCCTTTCTGTCCTCTAAGCCATTCCTATCCTATGAAGCCTGAAATTACTTAATACACAGATCACGGTATCGAATGGTAATAAATGATAATTAAAATAAATATTTTCAAAGCATAGAAAACATGTTTTTACACATATCATAGAATAAGGAAGGAATTATAAAACCATGCAATTTATATGAATAAGTGGGTGAAAAATTGATAAAAATACTCAATTGAGTACAAGATAAATCATAAAATAGTGGTTTATCACCCAGTCTGACGAAAAAACAATCATAAGCATAGAAAAAAGGGCGCTCCGAGCTGTCCAAAGGAGGGAAGCAAACCCTCTCTTCAGAGTCGGGAATGACTAGCTCGTAATTCTTCTCATCCTCCCTATTGACACATATTCTATGATGCCTACGAAACTCGTCACAGAACTCCCTATCCACTATGGTTACACAAGAAAGAACTACAGTATCTACCCAGTTACGGAGGCCAGGAGGAACCTTAGTGGACATTTTCGTTAGAACCTTACGAGACATAAAGGTACACCTACAAATACAATAGCAAAAGAGATCGTTACTACAAACAACCGGAACAGGGGCAAAGAGGTCGGGCAAAACCCTAAAAAATCAAAGACAACCTCTTTTAAAAGAGAAACATGTTCAAACCAAAAGGTGCCCCTCTCATGCAAACATCACAGCATTATAGTGACCTTTGGGGACAACACAGACAATCAAAGTAAACCAGCCACTTCTCAAAGTTCATAGAAAGCCAAAGCAAAGGGACCTTTTTTTTAAATAGTAATCAAACGAAAATAGAACCTCCAAAAGGCAGCAAGTCAAAACAAAAAACTTCTTCAGAAGATGCAGTGAATCACCATAAAAAAAACAAGCACATCAAAACCACTACCAACATTCACCAAAATCATTCAAAGTAATAAATAAAGCAAGCAAAAAATGTGAAAACCATTAAAACACTAACCTGGAAAGAAGATGAAAAAGGGTGTGTCAAACAACGATATCGCGAACGCTCCTCTTCAAGAAGAAGGGCACGTCAAGCAGCGGTATCACGAACGTACCTCTCCAAGAAGGAAGCTTCTGAGGAACCCAAGAAAGAGAAAATCTTGGAAGCAAAGATAATCAAAAGGCAAAAAAGTTCTTTCACAAAGGAAAATGGGAAGAGAGAAAGAGTCGCAGAAATGGAGAAAAGAAGAAGAAGAAGATACACCAAGTTTTTATAAGGACAGCAAGGAATAACGAGCCCAATAACTGAGCTTTAAAATTGTATGCAAGAATCAAGAAAACTCTCGCACCAATCTATCCCCTCATTTAAAGCGAGGCAACGTTTAAATTTTCAAACCAACAAATAGCCGGCTGCCTGACCTCCGCGAAAATAAAAAAAGTCTGATGTATCCAACAGAAGTCACGAAATGCTTGAGCATGACTTTACAAAAGATCGGGACTCAGGCAGGAGCACTGTTCATATCCTGGCCCAAACATAAGGTCAGGCCCAATAAGAATAAAAGGGTCAACCTTAGAAGGTGACCCTCCATCCCCTACCCGACCTCTTTGAAGAGGTCGGGCACCAACTAGGGAGCACATCTCCCTTTATCTGAAACGGCAAGGTCACTGCTTCTAGAAACCAGTAACTAAATCTCTATCTCTACCTAAAAGATAAGCTCCAACAAACTCCTAAGACATAAGATAAGATAGAACTACTGCCACCAGAGAAGTCATCAAACTCTACTATAAATACACTGGCACTCCCAGGTATAACTCACGTTCTACCCTACTAAAAAACTACTTAAAGTCCTTGCTGACTTAAGCATCAGAGTTTCTTGCAGGTACCACCCCCAACCTCCTCACGAGAAATTTGGACAAGTGGCACCTCAGCATCACAAGTCGGACGCTGCCACTCTAAGGGACCTGGACCTCACGTTCAGGCCCAAATCGATGTTTCGGGTATTTCGAATTACCTCACGAATGAAATTATGTAGAAAAAAAGATAACTAATAATGACATGTTAGAGAAAACTTTCTTAACCTTCCATACCTCGAATGTGCTCCTACAGCAGCAGTATCAAAAAAAAAAAATTTTAAAAATATTCTGATTTAATTCCGTGCTTTCTTGTTGTTGAACGTAACAATGAAGTACTTTTAATAAATCATGAAGCGCGCTCAACTGGCACCGCACCATTTTCTGAAGCAAATGCGGCAAATCATAATCCTAGAAGAGATAAATGGCAAGGTTTTCGTAACCAAAAAAATTATGGAAGGAAGAAAAATTATGTTCACAAGAAAGGATCTTACCAGAAGTGGGATAAAGAAAGAAATAATGGGCAAAGTAAATCAACAGAGGATAAAATGTTTCCATTGTAGTGGAAAGGGCCATTGGTCGCAAACCTATCGTACCCCAAGGCACCTAGTTGATCTTTATCAAGCATCCTTGAAAAAGGATGATAAAGGAAAGGAGACGAATTTTGTTTCAAAGGATGTTGCTGAAAATTACACCATTCATTATGAAGTATCTGATTTTCTTTAAGGATCTTGAATGAAATATTGGTTATTTGATCAATGATGGAAAATTTTAATATTTAGGTTTGTTAAGTATTTATGTAAATAAATAAAATATAAAAAATTTCTTGTTAAGTTTTATTCCCTATGTATTTGAATTTCAAGTATGATGTATATAAATAATGTTTAATAAAATATTTATATTTATGTTTATAAATTTTAAAATCACTAAATGTGTCAAGTTCTAAAATAATAATAATAATAGTAATAATAATAATAATAATAATAATAATAATAATAATAATAAGATTATTATTATTTGTCTTTCAAGAAAATGGCAAGGACATATAATGAAGATGTTTGCCTTGCGGATAGTGTAAGTTCGCATACCATTCTCAAAAGTAATAAATATTTTACTCATCTTGTACCAAAAGAAGAATATGTTAATACTATTATTGGCTCAGACAATGTGATAGATGGCTCCGGAAGAGCTATAATTTTATTTCCCAGAGGAACAAAATTCATAATAAATAATGCACTATTGTCTACTAAATCTCTAAGAAACTTGTTGAGTTTTAAAGATAATCACCGAAATTGATGTCATATTGAAACAATGAATGAGAAAAATCATGAGTACTTATGTATCACAACTCATGATTCAAATAAAAAAGTTATATTAAAAAAGTTATCCTCACTTTTTTCTAGGTTATATTATACTAAAATTAGTGCAATTGAATTACATGCCATTGTAAATCAGAAGTTTACTAGCCCAAATGAATTTATAATTTGGCATGATTGATTGAGATATCCTAGAACAACCATGATGCGGAGAATTATTGAAAATTTTCATGGACTTTCACTGAAGAACTAGAAGATTCTTAAATCCAGTGAAATTTGTTGTGCTGCATGTTTTAGGAAAAGTTAATTTTAAGGCCATCACCAGTAAATATTGGATTTAAGTCTCTGCTTGGGGAGCTTGTCATTTTACATGCTGCAGCACTTATTCGATTGAGGCCAACAAGTTACCATCAATTCTCTCCTCTGCAATTAGCTTTTGGCCAGCAACCAAAAATGGGACCCCAAAGAAAATTGAAATATTATGCTGGATATAATTCTCCCTCTATAGTAAGGTATTTTGAGATATAAATAGGAGATATGTTTAAAGCTTGATTTGCAGATTGTCATTTTGATTAAGCAAAATTTCTAACATTAGGGGAAGAGAACAAGCTTCTTGAAAAAGAACTTAGTTGGAATACATCATCCTTGATGCATTTAAATTCTCGATCAGGGCAATGTGAACTAGAAGTTCAAAAGATTATATATTTACAAAGAATAGTAAATGAATTTCTTGATGCATTTTTTGATACGAAAAGGATAACCAAATCCTACATACCAGCTAAAAATGCTCCAATTTGAATTGGTGTCCCAGTCGAACATATCAGAAGCGTGGTGGATTTGTTGGTTTTAAAGACAAAAATCCTCCAAAAAAAGAGGTAAATACTATTCCTATTGAAAAATATAAAGACATAGTAAAGACACCTACAGTTGTCTAAAATTCTGATATAATTTTGACACCAGAAGACGTTTAGGTACCTGAAAATTCTGAAAATTATGAAAATAACGTGATTTCAATAAATTATGGCTTTAAGGAGAAAAATGGAACCGAAATAAAATAATTATCAATGAAATATTTGCATATAATGTGGCATTACACATTATGCATGAAAGTAAGGATCTTGAACCAAGAATAGCCGAAGAATGTCGACAAAGGAATGATTGGCCGAAATGGAAAGAAGCCATGAAGGCTGAGTTAGACTCACTTGCAAAGCGTGAAGTCTTTGGACCTGTAGTCCGTACACCAGAAGATGTAAAACCTGTTGGATACAGATGAGTATTTGTGAGAAAATGTAATGAGAAAAATGAAGTTATACGCTACAAAGCTCGACTTGTGGCACAAGGTTTTTCACAAAGGCCCAATATAGATTACGAAGAAACATATTCTCCCGTAGTAGATGTAATAACATTGCGTTATTTGGTCAGTTTATCCGCATACCATAAGCTACATCATATGCATCTAATGGATGTAGTGACAGCTTATTTATACGAATCATTAGATCTTGATATCTATTTGAAAATATTTGAAGAACTAAAGATATTTAAACCATCCAATGAATATTTGCAGGGGTTGTACTCAGTCAAATTGCAAATATCTTTATATGGTCTAAAGCAATCTGGACGAATGTGGTATAATTGTCTTGCTGAGTATTTGGCAAAAAATGAATTCAAGAATGATGATATCTGCCCATGTGTTTTCATAAAGAAATCTGCATCTGGATTCATTATAATTGCTGTATACGTTGATGATTTAAATATTATTGGAATCCTTGAAGAGATTCCAACAATTATAAAATCTCTAAAAAAAGAGTTTGAGATAAAAGATTTTGGAAAGACTAAATTTTGTCTCAGCCTACAGATCAAGCATACAAAAAATGGGATTTTTATTCATCAAACAACATACATAGAAAAGATCTTTAAGAGATTTTATATGGATAAGTCACATCCATTAAGTATCCCAATGATTGTAAGGTCTTTGGATGTGAAAAATGATCAATTCCGTCCTAAAGAAGAAAATGAAGATATCCTTGATCTTGAAGCACCATATTTCAATACAGTTGGAGCACTAATATATCTTGCTAATAATACTCGACCTGATATATTATTTATTGTGAATTTACTAGCAATGTCTAGTTCCTCTCCAACCAGAAGATATTGGAATGAAATTAAACAAGTTTTTTTATATCTTCATGGAACAGTTGATATGTGTTTATTTTATCCATATGAATCCAAGTCACAATTAGTTGGCTATGCCGATGCAGGATACTTATCTGATCCACACAAAAGAAGATCTCAAACAGGATACCTATTCATATATGGTGATACAGTTATATCATGGAGGTCCACGAAACAGACGATAGCAGTGACATCCTCTAATCATGTTGAAATACTAGCGATACATGAAGCAAGTCGAGAGTGCTTTTGGCTAAGGAGTTTAATCCAATATATTCTATCATCTTGTGGACTGACTGATAGAAAAATAGCTCCAACTATTCGATTTGAAAATAATACAACATGCATTACTCAACTTAAGGGTGGATACATCAAAGGTGATAGAACAAAGTATATTTCTCCGAAATTCTTCTTCACTCATGATCTTCAAAATCAAGGAACAATTGATGTCCAACAGATCCGCTCAAGCGATAATCTGACAGATTCATTTACAAAGTCACTTCCAAAATCCTCCTTTAGAAAATTGGTACATCAAATTAGGATGTGCCGATTTCGAGATATTAAATAATGTCGTCAAGAGGGGAGACTATACTCTTTTTTCCTTGGTCAGGTTTTTTTCCATTGGAATTTTTCTTGACAAGATTTTTAATGAGACAGTCTTATCACAAAGGATATTGTATTCTTTTTTCTCCACTAAAGTTTTTTTTCCATTGAATTTTTCTTTAGTAAGATTTTAATGAGACATAATCCTAAATAGACATCCAAAGGAAGTGTTGTGATAAGAATAGTTATTTGAATGCTCATTTATGATTGGTGATTCCATATTCTCAAGATATAATAAATTTAATAAAATTTGAAAATGTAACCTTTTATACGTATATAAATAGGAGGTTAAATCTCAGTTAATAACACATAGCAACAACAACAAAACACTCGTCTCTCTCTCTATGTTGCCCTATATAATCATATAATATATATATGAATCATCTATATTATATTGAGATAATAACATTAGTGAATATTAACACTAAATTTTTTTATTTATACCTCTTTATTTTATAATTATTTTCTCTTTTTTATTTATTTATTTTACAATATTAACAACTTTTTTGTGCGATAAACTAGTTTATTTCTCAAAACAAAAAATGTTTTTGTCATTTTTAATCAAAAGGTACTTACACCTGAAATCCTTCAACATGATTACTTCGAGCAACCTACCACGTAAGGCCACGTGATCATATGACAAATCAAACTGACATACTTACAAACACAAGATAGGAAATAAAGAAAGAACATGACCTTGGTAGGTTGCTGGTACCATTTCGAAGCTAAAACAAAACATAGTCTCTCTTTCTATCTATGCAGTATTTACCATCCATCCAAATCCTAGCTTCAAGCCTCCAATCTCTGCTCATATTTCTATTCCTATATCTTTATTGTTCCCACCACCCATCCAACACAACACCACCCCTTTAATTAATCAATTAATTCATTTTTTGAGTGGCTGCAAAACCCCACGTGCTTTCCCTCCTTACTTTTTGCCCCGCCCCTTATTCTTCTTTCCACCTCTTTTCTCAATCCGTAGTAATCACCTTCGAGGTTTAGGGTTTTGTTCCTCAACATCACGTTTCGCTCAATTTTCAAACATATATTTATTTTTTTATTTTTCTGTCTCCGCCATGTCTAGGAGGTGGGATATCGATTATCACTGTCTCTATATGGTCAATTGATTATGAATTTTCATCTGAAGTTCGTTGATTCGATTGTTTTGCTTTGGTTATTGTTATTGATTGAATGATTGTTGTTATAATCTATTTTTCTTGATGGGTAAAAGTTTTGTTTATATGGGGTCAGTTCATAATAGATACATAAACTCTTTTGGTTGTTGCGACAAAAATATAAAATTTTTCTGTACCTGAGACAGAAAATTTTGTACCATTTTCTGTCTCTCCCTCTTATATTTTGTCTTCCCAATCATCAGAATTAAGGAAACAAGAGTACAAGGTACAATCATGGAGTTTTTTTATTTTGACTTTTGTTGGATTCAATTCATTAAGTGGGGACTAAACAAGTTATGATTTTTTAGCCTGTCATTCAGTAGAGAATCAATAAAAGTAAATTTGTTCGGAGGTGTTAGTTTAGCTTTGTGTTTGTTTCAATCAAGGTGTGATTAGTGATCATGATGATTTTCGTTACCTTGGTATGTACGGGCTCTGTTTCTTGTTAATTTGCTGTCTTTTTTATGCCTATGCAACTTGGTGACTCTTATAATTTCTGTAACTTCCTATCTTTTGAAATCCTCTAGGGTTCTTTGTAAATTCTTTGCTCATGGAGCATGTCTGAAAGGGGAGCATTGTGAATATTCTCATGACTGGAATGATCCTCCGAATTTGGTGATACAAGCTCTCCTTTTGTGATACAATGATCCTCCAGTTCATGGTGGTTGATTTATTTTTGTCTGATCATTTGTGCTTGTTTTCTTATTGTGACAGATATGCACATTTTATCAGAAAGGAGTCTGTGCTTATGGTAGTCGTTGCAGATATGATCATGTCAAAGTTTCTCGACCACAATCCTCGACGGCTTCTTCCTCAATAACTGAACAACGGCCCCTGGTTTCAGATGATGTTGTATTTGGTAATATTGGAATTACATCAAATGGTATTGCTGCAGCTCCTGAGTTTTCTCCTTCCAGAAGTCCTTCCCTTATTCCCAGCATACCTGCTTGGAATCAAGAACAGCAGCAGTATCATGAATTTGTAGGGGACGATGATGTTCGTCAATCTAGAATTACTTCACCTGCTGAGATTCCAATCTGTTCATTTGCTGCGGCTGGCAACTGTCCACGAGGGGAAACTTGTCCTCATATCCATGGAGATTTGTGTAGTACTTGTGGAAAAAACTGCTTGCATCCTTTTCGACCTGAGGAAAGAGCAGAACATATGAAGAGTTGTGAAAATAAGCAAAAGCATCTTGAGGCATTGAAACGTAGTCAAGAAATTGAATGCAGTGTGTGCCTTGAGCGTGTTCTTTCAAAGCCTACTGCAGCAGAACGAAAGTTTGGGCTGTTATCTGAATGTGACCATCCGTTCTGCATATCATGTATTAGAAATTGGCGTAGTAGCAACCCAACATTGGGGATGGATGTCAATAGTACATTGAGGGCATGTCCTATCTGTCGCAAGCTATCTTACTTTGTCATTCCAAGTGTCATTTGGTATTCTACACATGAAGAAAAAATGGAAATCGTTGACAGCTACAAGGCAAAGCTCAAGTAATTTCCTAATCACTTGCCAAAGTTTCTTATATCTTGTTTTTCTTTTCTATTTCAATTGTAACATGATATAATCATGACTTGGAATTCATGCATAGAGCCTGCTGAAGATGGCCGTAATACTTACCTCTATATCTTCACTATCAAACAATTAAAAAAAAAATGAAAAACAAAAGTAAGCTGAGTGGAGAACCATAGTTTTTCTAATATTTCTATGTTTTTGGTTGTGATTTGCAGGTCCATAGATTGCAAACATTTTGACTTTGGCGATGGGAACTGTCCTTTTGGAACCAGTTGTTTCTACAAGGTGATACATGAATATAAATACACTCTTATTTTGAGTGAACTACTAGGCTCGTTTTAGTTTCTCAAAAACAAAAAAGAACTCTCATTTCAGTCTACAGTATATTTGAAACATTATTTGATCTTTGGACATTATTACATGAAATTGGTACATGAATGCAAATTTTTTGAACTCAAAATAGTTGAAAAGGTACTGCTTTTACAACCATGTTAAAATTGATGCTTGATTGGTGAGTAAAAGGCATCTTTTAAAAATTGGCAGCAGCCTAATTGTGTTTTATGTCTCAATTACAGCATGCATATAGAGATGGTCGGCTTGAGGAGGTAGTTCTGCGACATCTTGGAGCTGCAGATGGCGATACAGTGATTGCCAAAGATATCAGGTTGCTTTTGTGCTCCTTTATTGTTCTATAGTTTATGGCCTTCTTCTTTCTGACTTTAGATTCCTTTCTGTTATGTTTTTGTTCATTTACTAACTAAATACATGATGATATCAGGCTGTCAGATTTCCTAGCTAGCATGCATTTACAATGAAGGTGGTGCTCATATGTTTTAGGGTAAGTTACTAACTTCTGATTCCTTTTGCTTAAAACTTTTGTATGTGGATCCATACTAATTTTTGTTAGTGTCTTTGGTTCATTGTGGCGAATATTTCGATAAAGTTTATATTCCTAGTTTAGTCATGTTATTTAAGGGAATAAGGTCTCAACTTGTTTCCTTTCTTTATGATAGATTCTAGTTCTGAGGAGGATGATTTTTGTTATTTGAAGAAAAAGTAGAAACACCATACTACAATAAGCTCTTATTGAGACCTGCTCCCTCCCAAACTTCCTTCATTACAAGATATTCAACTCCTCACTTTAAATAACAACACCCACATGCATTTTATTCATTACTATGAGAAACTACCAACATATGGAAGCCACCCCAAAACTGCACACATGCTTCAATGTTAATCCCATTTTACTGTCCTGCTTATCTCCTATTCTTTCCTATCTCTACTAATTTTAACATTTGTAATAGGCGAATGCCCATCAGTTTATTTCCTTGAAATATAATTTTCTTGGTACTAGAAGGCTTACAATGAGGTTAATACCTTTGACTATGGTAGTTGTCCAGTTAACACCTGCTACCAAACTCCAAAAGAACCCATCATCATTAAATTATTATGATTGTGTCTTTATCTCCATAATAATTCTTCATTGCATCTTTGTGCTATTGCTTTTCCATGATTCTCTTTCCAGAATTCCAGCAAATGCTTTCCAATTTTCTAGTATGCTCTTTTAGGATTTCATCTTTGATGAAACTCTTATGTATATTGTATTATTTTCAAATGATGAGAGTGCAAATGATAAAGCTAGATCTCTCACCCCCAATAAGTAATTATGCATCGTACAATCATACTGCTGGTAACATATCTTCATACAATCAGTAATTCCAGTGGTGACATCTCATTCCTCTGGCAATCATCTGGCATTATTATCTCTTACTACAATTATTCTGCCTTTGTGCTGATGACTATTCTGGTAGTGAAATCCCTACCCTACCATTCTGGTTATCATTTGTCATTGACAATGACCCTAGGTTGCTTGATAACTCAAATATCAGCCACCCCTTGCTCCACAAAAAGCACAATGCCAGTTTCCATTTTCTTTTCCAATGTTATTTATTTTCTTATAATATTTTCAACCAAACATGAGAGCTAAAATACAATGACATAATACTAGAAGCGAAAATCTATGATTGGGTTTCAATATAAAATATGATGGTTTAGGATCAGGGGAGGAGAAGAGAGGGACTATAAGAGGAGGGATTATAAATTACAGAGAGATATTGAAGTGGTGTGTAATAATTGTGATATAAATGTCTTAAAACACATTTAATCATGTGGTACTGTACTAGTAGTAGTACATGCTTAAGTTCACTATGGTAATAGCCCAATTTAAACAAGTAAACAGTAAACACATCTGTAAATATAATGGAATAAAGAAACTGTTGCTCATTGTTTTCTCAATTAGACGACTAATTGATTTCACAATGTAATCTAAAGATGTTCTGTAGTAATCTTGTTATAATTTCTACCTCAAACAGAAGACACACTTGCAGACATATCACTTCCTTTCATTGTTCTTTCATTTTTTATTTTCCAAACTCCTTGATGACTCTCAAATACCTTGCTCAAATGTTATGAACACTTAGCAGTGTGGATAGAAATGTTGTCAGGTATATATATTATTCTCCTTTTGTTGTTTTAATTGCCTCTGCTTCTGCTCTATTATGTCTGCAGGATACTTGCATAAAAATGGCATGCTTCAATGTCAAAGGTTTTTTAGTGTTGCAAGTCGAACAACTTTTGTTCTATGGTAGGTACTGTGGTTAACCCGAGTTTTCCTGATTAGAAATCGTGTTGAGTGCTTGAACTTTATTTTAGATTTATCATGATGTTTGTTTGGTGGCTAAAGTATATGCAGCTAAGTATGATTCTTGCTTATATTCTGATAATATCAGGTATTATGCACATTTTTTCTCTTTGATGCCCTTACCACAAGCAAACACTCCAAGAATAGATAAATCCCTGAAAACTTGTTTCTTTTTAGTGTGTTGTGGTTCTGTTGCCATTTTCATCATACACTATGTGTTAGGAACTTGGGTATTATGGGGTGCCCAAAGTCCCAACATTGGATAGCATGAGATGCTTGAGGTTGTATTTAAGGAGTGTGGTACTTCCTCTTGACAACTAGCTTTTAAGGTGTGGTTTTCTACTTTCCTTAGATGCTTAACAATGGTATTAGAACCCTGAAAAGGGCTACCTATAGGCTTGGATTAAGATAAATACCGAATGCTGATAGCCAATAGCGTGAAGCCGCTGTGGATGTCGGCTCTCCAAGGGCAGTGTATTTTTAGGAACTTCGGTATTATGGGGTGGATGTTGTATTTAAGGAGAGTGGTTCTCCCTTAACTAGCTTTTGAGTGTGGTTTTTCACTTTCCTTAGATACTTAACACTATATCAATATTGGTATTATTGAGTGTGGTTTTTCACTCTCCTTAGATACTTAACACTATATCAATATTGGTATTATTTACGGATTGAGAAAGTATCATGGCTGCATTGGTAGCCTGCTAAGTTGATTGCAATACATGAATGCTAGGTTCTTCTGCTATGCTAAATATTGCAGAAATGAGGATATTGTGTCAGACAAGGGGACACAAATAACAAGACAGGATGGTATGAATGCATTCCTTCCATGAAAAAGATAGTAGTCACTCACTAGATGATTTGGACATTTCTAGAAAAGGTTTATAGAAGCCTCATTAAGGAGAGCGGCTTAGATAGAAGCGTAATCCAATAGCTAGTGGGAGATAGATCTACGAAAATCATAAGGAAAATTATCAAAACACATCTAGGATTTAATCATGTAATGCGGTACATGATAGGGTATTGTGGCATCATTTGATAAATATAGCTGACCTCTTCCAGTGGGCAAAGCTTAGTTGTGTTTTAACAAAATAGAATAGTAGGTTTTAGTAGTCCAAAGTAACCAAAGAAGTTACAAGCTTAATGGAGTCTTAATTCCATTATATAATCTGATACATATCTTGTTGATAATAAAAAAATAGAGAAAAAAAGAGGGTAAAAAATTCAGGTATTCAAGCTTGCTGCAGATTAATGAGAGAGTTCTGTTGCATGAAAAGTTTGTTTTAAACCGAAACAAGACTCGATCTGACTGTTGGCTATGTAGAAGTTGCAATAGTAATTGCACTGAATGACTGAATTTTCTTGAAAGTTCATGTATGTCTTGGTTCAAAGCAGTGAATCAGTTATCATACAACCTGTTGGGATTCTAGGCCTTCACATGATTGCTATTCTAATATTATTTGATTCCCAAATTATGGTTAAGAGCAGGCCTATGGTGAGTCACATGTAGCTTGGGAAAATTGCATTGTGTTTCTACTTGTCATATTAAATGTTTTACAGCTTTTACTGTTGGGTTTGATAATTTCCTGGGACTGGTATGTGTATATTGCATAGTAGCTTCAGAAAGGTTGTATTTAGGAGAATTTAAGGGTGTAGAATTTTCATTTTCAGTGTTATTTTCGTGCAACCTGTCTTCTCTTTTCTTCAATATCAAGATTGGGATTGGGGTTTCTCACCCAAACCCTTTGTTTAATTTTGGTTCTTAGTTTCTCGTCGTGGTTGTAATAATATTGTCATAACATAAATGTTGCTAAAAGTTATTTTTTGTGTAATTTCAGTGAAGTACCTGATAAAAAGGCGGTGGTGCATTCTTTGTTGTAATAAAGGCATATGTTAAATGATATATGGACATACATGCTTTTACAAGGGTGTAGTCTTCAACATTATAAATCAAAGTATGTATTGATGGGGTTATACATTATGCATTGTGATGAGGTTTCCCTGTCATCATTATTGAGATGATGAGATGTGTATTGCATAATGGATTTTCCTCCTGGGTGACATTGCACCAAGTGCCTTGGGAAAAGGGATATATGGTTTCATTTGAATTTTAGAATTAAAACTGTAATATTTATAATAATTTTGATTTTGTTTTCAATTTCAATTATTTTAAAATTGGAATGCATTTAGCACCTAAATTGAGTATATTACATAATTAGAACTGTAAATATCAGATTTAATTACTGAAATGTGTGATTTTAACTCATATAAGCACTAATCCATGTCAATTTATTTGTGGCGTTATAATATTAACACATAGAAGGTGGACTGAAAGAAAGTAAATAATGGTAGATGAATTCCAAAGAATAAAGATTGTCACTAGCAAAAAAGAAAACCCGAGTGAAGAGTAGAATAAAGTTGGAATATAATGTGCAGCGAAGCACTGGTAGGAAAATGCAAATGGAAGTGAAGTGACATGCATAATTTATAGGCTGTATTGCGTCTTTCTCGTTTAAGGCTGAGTTTGATTTAGGGTGTTTAACGTTTTTTGAAACATTTCCTTTTTGTATTGGTTATTTTTTCCCTCTCTAAATGCACATCTTAAAACCACGTCTATGTGAAGCTTGAAGTTTTATCTTCAGCATTTATTTTATGGTGCATTCTATGGTGTAGAAATGAAATTGTTTCTACATGTGTAGAAGGATATGTGTCAATACATTAGTAGTTCATGTTGATGGCTCTTGGATAGGGAAGAATTAATTAGACTACACAATTGTTGATTCATTAGACCCACAAAAAAAAGAGAGTGTATGACATTGTATTTGTGCCATAGAGACAATTTATTAGATTTTTTTATTTTTAATAAATTGAATAAATATTTTATTTATTAAAATAAATAATTTAAAAAATTATTACCATGTAGACGAGATATATGTATTTATAAATATAAAAATATATTTTATAAAAATAATAAAAAATATTAATAATTTAAATTAGACCAAATTCTTAAAAATAGAACATTTCAATTAATATAGAAGGTGGACGATCTTAACCGTACTACTTCCATCCACTGACGTTTTTTATTAGAATTTACACTAAATCAATTCAAATAATAACAAGGCGGGATTCGAACCCCCACTTGCTTAAGCAAATTAGTGAGCTAACCACTAGACCAAGTTCATTAATTAGTTAGTTAAAACCGACTATTTCTTCTGTTATTTTGAAACTGCTCATCTTTTCTATTATTTGAAACTACTTATCTTTCTTATTATTTGAAATATTCTATTTTTAAGAGTTTGATTTAATTTAAATTATTAATATTTTTTATTATTTTCAAAAATTATATTTTTATATTTACAAATACACATATCTCGTTTACACTATAAACGAGATAATTTTTTATGTATCTCGTTTACAGTAAGGAGATACAGTTTCAAAATAACAGAAGAAATAGGCGGTTTTAACTAACTAATTAATGAACTTGGTCTAGTGGTTAGCTCACTAGTTTTCTTAAACAAGTGTTGGGGGTTCGAATCCAGCCTTGTTATTATTTGAATTGATTTAGTGTAAATTCTAATGAAAAACGTCAGTAGATGGAAGTAGTACGGTTAAGATCGTCCACCTTCTATATTAATTGAAATGTTCTATTTTTAAAAATTTGGTCTAATTTAAATTATTAATATTTTTTATTATTTTTATAAAATATATTTTTATATTTATAAATACATGTATCTCGTCTACATGGTAATAATTTTTTAAATTATTTATTTTAATAAATAAAATATTTATTCAATTTATTAAAAATAAAAAAATCTAATAGGTTGTCTCTATGGCACAAATACAATGTCACACACTCTCTTTCTTTTTGTGGGTCCAATGAATCAACAATTGTGTAGTCTAATTAATTCTTCCCTATCAAAGAACCATCAATATGAACTACTAATATATTGACACATATCCTTCTACACATGTAGAAACAATTTCATTTCTACACCATAGAATGCACCTTATTTTATTATTGTTAGACAATTAGTTAAAAAAAATTATTTCTTCTTCTACTAATTTTGTCCTTTATATATTCTTTTTCTAAAAAAGAGCACAAAAAATAATTTACCTTCACATTTGTCCTTTATTTTCGTATAATATATGTTATTTTTTTTATGTTGTAATCTCTTTAATACTCAGATATTTCATATATATAATTGTATTTTTTTTATAAAATTATTATTGTTTCATGTT
>NC_029792.2:107955002-107955391 GCF_000816755.2 Arachis ipaensis | reverse complement strand
CATGTCTCTTTTAAGTATTTTTTTTATCTAAAAATAATTTTAGGTATTGTAATCCAAACAACATTTATTTTAGGGTTAAGTACTTTTTCATCCCTAAAGTCTTAGGTCAAAATCAAAATTGTCCTTAACCTTTTTTTCTTATTAATTTCATTCTCTACGTTAGAAATCGTTTTAAAATTATTCTTTTCACAAAAAAATAATAATTCTTAGACGATTTTATCCTTAAACAAAAATAAAAAAAAGTAACTATACATCCAAGTCTTTTTATAAACAAAGTCCACTCAATTTAAACAATAATACTTAAAATAATGCTAGTCATAATTGATTTTTGTTGTATTAAACTAACTTTGTTGAACTTAAAAAGACTTGGGAATAAAAAATTCCTCTCC
>NC_029792.2:107948024-107954910 GCF_000816755.2 Arachis ipaensis | reverse complement strand
AACAACAACAACAATTGTAATATCCAAAAGAGGGAGAGAAAAAAAAAGAAGTAGGGGTGAGCACGGGTAGCGGGTATCCGATTACCCGTCCGAGCCCGAACCAAACCAATTAAATTGGTTCTGAAACTAACGGGTAATCGGGTCCAACCCGAACCAAATCGATGGCTTATGTTAGTGATTGGTTCGGGTATCGATTTTGGGAGTGCGAAACCCGAACCAACTCGCGAATCCGATCATATATTAATTAAATAAAAAATAAAAATATATATATGACTTTTCCATTAGACAATGATTATTCATTATTAATATGTTTGGATTTTAATGAGTTTAGTTTTTAATGTATTTGGTGTTTAATATGTTTGGATTATTTCTATTGATGTTACATGTTTATTGTACCTGTTGAATTTTTAAGATAAAAATTTGGTTTTTTTTATGATTTTCAAAGTCATCGGGTACCCAATTACCCGAACTGAACCAATCCGTTCTTAATCGGTTTGGTTTGGTTCGGGTACATGTACAAGAAAATGTAAATCCGAACTAAACCGAACCAATTATATTTTGATCGGTTCGGTTCTAATTTTACCATAAACCCGGACCAAACCGACCCGTGCTCACCCCTAAGAAGAAGGAAGGGGTTAGCAAATCGCATGATTTTCACGTGACCCCTCCCCCATTAAATTAATTTTCCTTCCTCCCAAAACCTTTGTAACACCCTAATTAGCCTAAACTTTACCTCACGTCGTAAAGCAAAGGTTAATCAGAGATTACGACAGTTCTAAGCTCATACATAATATATATATATATAGTTTATAGAACAAATTTGTAGTAAAAATCTGAAAAAATAATACTTTATAAATGTTATCAGATACCTTCCCCTTGGGCAGGCTCTGATACCACTTGTAAAGGTTGAGCTTGTAGGGGTTGTAAAGGTTGAGCTTGTAGGGGTTGATCTTGTATTGGTTGATCTTGTATTGGTAAAGAAGGATCTTGTAAAGGCTGAGGGTCAGGTTGTATTGTTTGGATATTTATTACTTGTATTTGTGATTGTATAGCATGTAGACGTATCATACTTTGAACATGAAAATAATGTATCCTTCTAACATGATGAATACGTTTATTCTTAATATTTTCTCTAAGGGTTTTTATCGATTTTATGGTTTTGGTTTGTTGTAGTAACTTTATAGTTTTAATAATTCTCTTGTTTATCTTCTTTATTTCTACGTTTAATTCTGAAGATTCATTTATTAATTCTCTTATTTTCCCTCTTATTGCCATGACTCTTGTTTTCATTCTTCTTCTAACAAGCTTTAAAGAATTTAGCCTTTTTTGAAACTCTTTCATGTTATAAGAATAGAAATAATAACTAAGAGAATAAAGAAATTATAAGAAAAGAAAGCATAAGATAGTAAGCTTACAGAGATGAACTTGTACTATTATTGCTTGCAAAGTTGATACAAACTTGATAATGATTACAAATATTGAGAGAATATATGAAGTAAGAAGATTTAAGAGTAGAGAGAATCCTTGAGCTTTCAAGTATGTGATGATCATGAATGAAGGAGACCTTTGGTATTTATAGACCCCAAGTGATCACTGTTTGGGTACTATTTGCCGACAGTACTGTTTGCTTTTACTATTTGCCGACATTTACTGTTTTGCCGACTGTTTGCTTTTACTGTTTGCCGACATTTACTGTTTTACTTTTACTTTTTACTTTTATACTTTTTTTTTTACAGAGATCATCTTTCTTTTATGATTGGGCTTTTACATGGATTTCATATAGTTCTTACTACATTTCAAATGGATCTTGAAAATCTTGATAATAGTGGGCTGAGCTGGACTGTACCTCTTCGTCTTCTCCAAGAGGTACTGTTTGTATTGCTTGTAGAGAGCTTTGAATATCTTCTTCCGAGGTTGCCGCTGCTAGGGCTGCCATAATTTGTCGCTTCTGTGCTAAGAATTGAGTTTCTTTTTTATATGCTATTTGTTCATTGGTGGCGCTTGAGGCTGTTGTTGCTGGACGCTTTTGTGATGTTGATAACCATTGATCAATAGCTCTTTTACTCAGCAGATTTATATCATATTTATTCCACCATTTTATTTTTATTATTCTTACCAAATATTGTATGCTTGAACATTCTTCATATGCTGCTGAATCATATTCCCAGGTCATAATCCAGCTTATTCCCATGGCTGCTATAAATGAAATGAATTTATACTCTTGTAAGAATGATGACTTGCTTTTAAAATATTCATACGCCATACTGGCTTCTTTTGGGAAGAAGGCTTCTATTGGTCCAAAATTCTGGAACCATGATTGGAACCATTTGGAAAATTGTAATGAGATCCCTTTTCTGAACCATATGAACCAAGAATGGGGACTTGGTGATAGGAATAAGATATGGTTCCATGCTTCTTGGTAATCATAATAGGTATAGTTCTGAGGTTCGAATTTCAGAGAGAAGCTTTTAGACTGATATGGGGGTATTTCCCACTCTTGTAGAGATAGTATTTTCATGATTTTTATTTTTGAATAAACGGGCTGTTTTGTATTAGAGTCTCTATAATGTGTTAATTCAATAGATCCGGTGTCTACTAATATGAATTTATAGAATTTTTGGGTTTTTTGTGGGTTAATAGGAATGTAATGAAAGGTATTTGGGAAAATAGTCTTGTATAGGGTTTTTCTATCTTTTTTGAACCATTCTTTTTCAATGGTTAATATTTTAATAGGATTGGGCTTTTCATAGTAAGGAAACTGTTCTTTCAAGGGTTGAGTGTTATAGAGATCTGATGGTTGTAATAATGTGAATTTGTTATTAGTAGTAATTAAAGAGCTCTTAGAAGGTAATGATGATGATGATGATGCTTTTACAACCTGTGACATAGTCATAGGTCTTAATGATAATGGTTTTGCTGGTACAGGGGTAATAGGTAATTTTGTTTCTTTTACTTAGTCAAAAGGTTGACCATAATCTTCACTGGAGGCTGGTTTTTGTTCCATCTTTTTCCTGCAAAAACTCTCTAGTAAGAAAGTCAGGAAGTGAATTTAATTCTCCTTTTATATGTTCAATAGTAAAATCAAAACATGATAGAATAGCTTGCCATCTAGCAAATATTTGTTTTGAAACCAGATTTTTGACATCATTAAAGTTAGTACATTTATGTAATTTTCTGTACCTAAGTTAATATAATTCTCGAGAATTGTTATGTTACTAATTTCCTCTGGTTTTTTATCATTATTTTGTAAAGTTTGTTCTTGGATTTTTACTATATTTTCTCCTTCTATTTTTAGTAATCTATAATCCATATTAATATTTTGTTGTTTTAATTCTGAAACTTCTCTTTTTAACTTTTTTATTTCCTCTTTGAGAGAATTAAGGGAAACTTTTTCCTGCGGGTTTTTAAACCGATCATAAATTTCTTTTATTTCTGTTGGTCTTATTTCTTGTTTACTTTCTTCTTCTTTTTTAACTAATTCAGCTAATTGTTTTATGAAATCATCTCTTAATGGAGTATCTTCTAACCTGTCTATTATTTTGACTAGTGTAGAGGTTTGTTCCCTAGTTAAAATATTTACAGATTTTTCACAATTTCTACAGTTACATAATCCTATTCCTAAACAATTATTTTGTTCTTCTTTTCCACTATTTCCTTCTGAGCTTTCTTCTTCTGTCATAAGATCTAATTGTTGTATAAAATAATCTTCAGTTTCAGAAGAATCTTCATAAATTGATTCTTCTTCTGATTCTGAATTGATTAATATTGCTGTCAATGCATGTTTAATCTCTTTATTTTCTATTTTATTTATTTTCTGTTCTGTTGTACACTTATTAGCATAATGCCCTTGTTTTTTACATTTCCAACATGTCACTTGTTTTTTCTTATTAGAAGTTTTAGGTTTTCGTTGATGTAATTTCTTAATATCTCTTTTTTCTATATTTCCTTCTGCATTGCTATCTTTATAAGGTATTGCTTCAACTTCTAAGTCTTTTCCAATTGGTATTTTGATAGTTTCTTTAGGAGGATATTCAGATTCTATTACTGATCCTGAGCTTGTTTTCCAAACAACAGTTGGTTTTGTTAAAGGACATAATTTCTTATCGGGTTTAGAGTAATAATTAACATACCAATCAAAGAAGTATAAACTAATTCTATTTTCTTTCATAAAATCATAGAACAGTTCTCTTAGTCTAATGACTTCATTTTCTGAATGATTGGTAAAATACCAATCTCTTAGTGGTTTATTATAATCAGCATTAAAATCTTGTTTTATCCATTCTTTATCAATATCAAATGGTTCTTCCTTAATAATTACTGATAAAACTTGTGATTCTCTTGGATCAAATTCTGAAGGTGATTTGTATACAGCAGTGGCTATATGTGGCCTTCTGTTGTCAATTCCTATGATATCATCCATATTTCCTATTGATGAGTTATCTATGGAATTTCTATGACTAATAGTTTCAACATTATCAGGAATTCTTAATGATTGAGATCTATTCATTCTAATTCTGATATCTGGTCCTTCTCTTATTATTTCTCTTATTCTAGTGTTTTGTATTTGTGGTTCTTCAATACCATCGGGTATTACCCATTCTTCAGGCATTAAATGTGTAGTTAATTTTTAATTCTTTATAAATGTTATCAGATACCTTCCCCTTGGGTTGATAACAAAAAGTGCCAAGCTCTCTGATAATATTTATAAAGAATTAATTTTTTTTTGGATTTTTACTACAAATTTGTTCTATAAACTAAAATTTTATAGTTAAAACTTTGAAGTAGCAGTGAGAACTATTAATACGTTGGTCAGCCCAGATTGTAGTCTCGGTTGTAAGTCCTAACTAAGGCAGTGAATCCGTTGGTTACCGAGGGTGGTCCCGTAACTCACAAAGTTCTAACCATAAAATGGCTAGTTTGTTGAGAACGATGAGTAGTTTAAATCTAGGGAAAAATAATTCTTTAGTAATAAAAACAGATAATGATGAAGCATCCACCTCTGGAACTAAGAATGAATTAGAAATAGCTAAGTTAGAAGAAAGTTTTCATAATTGGAATATACCTATAATAGATAAAGATAAAGTATATAAAAAGAGAAACTTTTGGGAAGGAAAAAATTATGAAATTCATATGTTAGAATATTGTAAACCAGGAACAAGTAGTAATAAAATTATTACAATCTTAGAAGAAGATAAGTTGAAAGAACATAGCAGTAAAGGATATAACTTCATTCATATAGGATTAATACAAGTAGCCGTAAAACCTAATTTTAGAATAGGAATTAATCTGCCTATATTATTAACATTAAGAGATACCAGATTCCAAAATTTCAGTGATTCATTAATAGGAATATTAGAAAGTAACTGTCATGATGGTCCAGTTTTTTTTAATTGTTACCCAAATTATGCTATGAATTTAAAAAATGAATATACATGGCAAGCCTTGAAATTACAAGTAAGATCTGATGAGACAATTATAAATGAGAAATATGATCCATTCGAAATAATCTATAGAATATATTATAAAATTACTAAGGTTAATTATGATTTTAAAGCATTAAGACAATCCTCAAAAGAAGAAACGATAATTTAATATATACCATTATTAAGAACTTTGTAGGAGATCCAAGTACTTTTAAAGATAGGATAGGAACTCAACTAATGAATTTAAGATGTCCAACCATGTCTGATTATAGATGGTATAAAGATGTCTTTATGTCAAAAGTTATTATAAGAGATGATGCGCATGCACCTTTCTGGAAAGAAAGATTCGTAGCAGCCTTACCAAAATTATTTTCTGAAAAAGTTTTACAAAAACTACAAATACAGTTCGGGACCCAGATTCCTTATGAATCATTAACTTTTGGACAATTGCATAATATAATAGTACAAACAGGTATAGAAATATGCACAGATACCAAGATACAACAGAAAATAAAACAAGAAAGTATCACGGGAAAAAGAGAGCTTGGCACTTTTTGTTATCAATATGGAATAACTCCTGAAACAGCACCTAGTGGACAGCATAAAATTAAAAGGAAAAATTTTTTTAAAAAACCTAAATATAATATAGACAAACCCCTTTATTATGAACAGAAATATTATAAAAAAATTCCATAAAACTCCTAAAGGAAAACCTAAATCTTCTAATAAGTGTACGACAGAACAGAAAATAAATAAAATAGAAAATAAAGAGATTAAACATGCTTTGACAGCAATATTAATCAATTCAGAATCAGAAGAAGAATCAATTTATGAGGATTCTTCTGAAACTGAAGACTACTTTATACAACAATTAGATCTTATGACAGAAGAAGAAAGCTCAGAAGGAAATAGTGGGAAAGAAGAACAAAATAATTGTTTAGGAATAGGATTATGTAACTGTAGAAAAGATGGAACAAAAACCAGCCTCCAGTGAAGATTATGGTCAACCTTTTGACCAAGTAAAAGAAACAAAATTACCTATTACCCCTGTACCAGCAAAACCATTATCATTAAGACCTATGACTATGTCACAGGTTGTAAAAGCATCATCATCATCATCGTTACCTTCTAAGAGCTCTTTAATTACTACTAATAACAAATTCACATTATTACAACCATCAGATCTCTATAACACTCAACCCTTGAAAGAACAGTTTTCTTACTATGAAAAGCCCAATCCTATTAAAATATTAACCATTGAAAAAGAATGGTTCAAAAAAGATAGAAAAACCCTATACAAGACTATTTTCCCAAATACCTTTCATTACATTCCTATTAACCCACAAAAAACCCAAAAATTCTATAAATTCATATTAGTAGACACCGGATCTATTGAATTAACACATTATAGAGACTCCAATACAAAACAGCCCGTTTATTCAAAAATAAAAATCATGAAAATA